>NW_015114454.1:77329-132834 GCF_001443285.1 Poecilia latipinna | reverse complement strand
CCCAAAAACATTGACGTAAATCATGAAAAAAACTTCTTTTTTTTTTATCACTTGTAATTAGCTTCAGCATCGCTATTTAAAGCTGAGAGGGAATAAGTAGAGAGAATGGGGTGAAGAAAAGGAGGCACTACACGGTGCAACATGCTCTCAACCAATCAAAGGTCCGAGTTTTTACACCAAATATGTCATTTTAGTCTGTGTTGCAGCTCTAATTGAGAAAATAAGTGCTTTGCTCTGTTTTTATTTATGGATACTTATTTGTAGGTGAAATAGAAACTGGAAATCATGAGGTCAGTGTTCCCTAAAGAGGGAACCTCTGTGACTTACCCAAGTAAAAGGGCAAACTGATGAGTTGTTTTTTTCTCTTATTATATATGAAGCTTTAATAAAAAGATATAACGAGCTTGAAAATAAATTTTAAAAAAACCATAAAATCTATGTCGCTTACTCATCTTCACAGGTGACAAAACCACATTTTATGAAGCTCAGGCTGTGATGATCTTCGTTCAGGGAAATGGCAACCCTGATTTGGTTGATTATTTTTCTTTTTAAGCCTCAGGGTGATATTTATGTTTTAATCAATTTTCTTCACAAAGTGAAATTTTCAACATAGAAAGTGCATTGTAAAGTAATATACCGGCTGACACATACGCGCAATAGAATATGACACAGAACGGTGCTTTGGTTAAAATAAAACAGTAAAAAAAAAAATGCATTAATTCAATAAAGACTATAAAGTGCCATGCAACAAAACAGCGGTCTTGTCACAAAATAAATAACAGTGCAGAAAATATACAATAGCTTGAAATAAACAAAGACATACCAAAATGCCAGGCAAGGACAAAAGTTATCTCTCCTTATAGTGAATTATTTTCGCCTTAGTTGAGCCAATGAATCCAGTTTTCACAAAATTATTCAATGAGACCAACACAGGAAGAACGTCCCCTCGCCCTTTCAGGTACCTTCTCATGCTACTTTTGAGCTAAAATAACGAGGAACAGTAGTTTGTTTTTCCTCTTTGCCATCTGATGTTTCTGCAGTGAAGAATTTCATGCTGCATCAAGCAGATCCAAACTGAGGTATTTTACAGTATATGTATGACGTATATGAAGCTATCATCCCCACACTGTACACAGGTCTACACAGAGAAGAATTCAGGTTGATGCTTTCCTTTTGCCTTTCTGATGCAGTAAGTGGTAAATGTCTGGTTTACTACAAGTACCTATTTTTAGTAATGATAAAAGAGGAACTGGTCACATATCTTTTTACAGGAAACGGGGTAGTCTTACGGATAACCTATTCCTACGAGTACACTGAAACTACTCAGAACAAGCCCCAAACGTCCATCAGAAAAACAAAGTTAATAATCAGGTTCGCGTTGTTAGTTTTCCTTGTAAACTCTTCTAAAGGTCAAAAGGGAGCATATCATGCAAGGCTGGAGGAGGCGACTGCAAAAACAGACCAAGGTCGGGTTCTCGACAGAGTAATCGAGTTATTCTTGAGACAGGGCTGGTCATCGTATCTATGGAGACATTTGCTATCAGGTTTGTGTTTATTAGAGGAGAACGCTGACGCGAGCTTTTGAGATTGTTTGTTCTTTTGCTGTTTGTTGTTCCTCGAGGCTGGTTCACCTGTTAGATCCGCTGAGCAGCCGGGAGCGACTGGACTGACTTTCTCCTGGAGAGCTTGGACCTAAAGGAAGAAAGAAAGCAGAGTGGCACCTTATGTGTATCATGTTGGCAAATTACATAAAGGAATATTTTTACTGGTTAATGTCCAATGAGTTCAAGGAAATGTTTATATGTTTTAATAAAAATTACAAAAATTTTAGTACTGACTAAAATGGACTTACAATAACTTTCCATTAATTAAGGTAAATAAGGCAAAATAAGCTACATACATTTTTTTTTTCCATAAATCCTTTGTGTATAGCTTTGAGTTTAGGAGCTAGAAAGAAAACCCAAACAGATTCTCTTTCTAGCTCACTTTCATGGATAACAAGAGGACCAAGAGGGACATGCAGACATGCCACAGGCTGGAGACTCATAAAGCCCATCGGTTTTTTTGGGGGTTTTTTTCCTAATAGATCCAGGTTGCGCTAACATCAGCACTGTCTGGTGGATGTTGTTCCATAAACAGAAAGCTACTCATTTCGCTAATTTATGGTATGAATCTGTTGCTTAAAATAAATTTGACAGAAACAACGAGAAGCAGAAAGTTATTTAAAAGGAAACTGGATGCCAGGCTGTGAAAAAGTGAGAGAAAGCTAGACATTCAGCAGATAACAAGAGTGTTAAGTACAGCAAAGTTACTCCGATTGCACAGTCATTCTCAAAACTATGCTGGTTTTGAAAATGCTGGCAGCCATTTAGAAATCTCAGATTAAGATGAAGGTAAGAGCTACATTCTTTCAAGAATATACAAACATAAACATCTGTTTTTAAAATGATAACTATTTTAACTGTACTGAGCTCACTAATCACCACCAGAAGATGCTAAAAGATAGTTTAGCATGGTAATATATTTATAGTTTTAATATAATAGTAAAAGTCTATTGTACAGTAATTAATTAATTAAATAATAATCACCAGTCAAGATAAGGAGGCTTGAAGAGACTATTTCCCATTTTGTATTTATATTCAAGGTCTTGGAAAACATTTTTAAACAAGGCAAAATAAGTATAATCAGATCAAATCAAACCAAAATGATCTTATTGGTGCAATTCTAGAATTTTTAGAGTGATATACAGGAATCCTTTCAAAGAAACTGATAAAACTTGCCAGATGGCTTAAGATATAACTTAACTCTAGCACCACCACCTACCTGATGGTACCAGCTAGCAGAGGGTTAAAGGCGTACAGCCAGTCATGCATCTCTTTGTCGTTGGCGGCCTGCAGCAGTATCCCACGATGCTCAGTGCACACCGCAAACGTGTTAGGGGTCTGCAGACGTAACATACGTGGTCAGTGGTTACTTAAGTTCATCTTCTGTAACAGCTAATCTCTGTTGCCGAAGAAACGTTGACGCATACCCGGAGTAATGTCTGTTTATCTTCACTGTATTCCACTTTAGCTGAGGACAGGTTGATGACAGCCCTCTCCACGTTGTCCCTCTCGCTGCGGTACAGGTAGACGTAGGGTCTGCGCACGACCACATAGCGCCTCACCCAGCCGCTGCTGTGGGGCTCCAAGAAATGCAGGTAGCCCTTCTTTGACACGATGGGGCTGGATGGACAAAGAAGAAAATCAGCATGTTTTCATAAAATGTGCTCACTGTTTTAATAAACGCAATTTGAATATTTTCCACAGTGACACAGAATTGAAACCTGATTGTTTTGCCCACCTGACGCGAATCTCTTGTATGTCAGGAACAAAGGTGTATCCTCTCAGAGCTTTCTTTCTGTCCACTGGGCTGAACGGGTCCAGGTCCGGTGTCGATGCTCCTGAGCTCGGTTCGGTGAGCCTGCACGAACAGCAGGTTGAAAACCTAGCCTAGCACCTCTAGATCGTTTTAAGATCAGTCGTAGCATATTTTAGTCTAGAATAACTGAATTCTTTCAAACATCCAAAATAAATCATATGAAAAACCACATTTACAAAAATAGATCATTTTATTAAATAAACCAACACTGAAACTAAACTTCTTCATTCCAAAGGGTTGAAAAACTGGATTTTACTTACCGGATGTCAAAATGGCCATCGACCAATGAGGGGCAAGTAGAGGAGGGAGTCAGTGTGCTCAGGCCAGAGGAGGACGAGTCCCTCATGAGTGACGCAGACATTTCTGAAAGCTGAAAATCGGCCACACACACACACATACACACACACACGCACACACACGAGGGAAAACAAGGAATCGCAACAAAAGGAGGGACAAATGCAGATAGAGACAAAACATATCAGCAAACATTTAAACAAGGACAACAGAGACATGCATTCAGAGAACATCTAGATCAGTATTTTTTTGTCGCTCTTTATAATGTACATAAGAACCACCACTGGAATGTGAATCTGTATATCTAAGAGCCCCGTCTTGTAAGAATGCAGCTTTGTCACATTAGTGTGTTAGTGGAGACCTCAGAGTGTGTAAAGAGGGAGTTTATTTATGGATGAAGTTAGGGGAACAGACAAGGGGATGAATTAGAAAAAAAGTCATGAAGACATGGTTTTATGAAACCATATTTAATCTTCAAATCTGACTCGTTTGCTGTGAGGAGATTTCTGATCTGCACATTCAAGCACCTTTAACATCCCAAGACCCTAATGGCACTGTTCCAATGGACTGCCTCGTTTATTCAAGTAAGCTGCAGATGTGGTTTGGCTAATGACAAAGTTAATCACAACCACATGCAAAGCGCCTTGGTGTAAAAGTTCAGGATAAAGGTTTCGCTTGAACTGCTGCTGGAAATGCGTTGCCTTTATTTATTCGTTTGTTTTGTTTGTTTTCTGATGGTGATGAGCGCAAAGCACATGGGTGTGGTAAGAATCCTGACCAAAAATAATAACTATAATTCACAATTAAACAAACCACACTGGCTTGATAAAACTGGTCACAGCAGAAGTCCAGTAATTTAACCGGGACGTCTCACATTAGTAACTTATGTTGTAAAACATGAGTTACTCAGTCTGGCTCCTTTCTCTGCTAGACGCAAATAAAATGTTATAAAATGTTCCTTTAGGAGAGGTAAGTATATTAACTGTAGCTAAGTCAAGTGTTAAAATAAAATAAAAAATCGCTAAATATCTCTCTAAAAGCAAGTGTGAACGATGGATGCAAACACATTAGCTGATAGTGATTAGACACCAACAGTTTTTAAAGTTTAAATATTTAGTAAAGATCAAACTAATGGGTCAGGTTAGAGGGCCTAGGCTGGGGCTCACCTTGCTTTCACTGGCACTGCTGCTCACCTGGCTGTACTCTCTGTTGAACGTGTGCATCAGCAGGCGCAGACACTGCGCAAAAGACAGTAAAAAACGGCATTCGATAAGCAACGGGATGCACAAAGACCGGAGCAAAACAGGGGGCAAACATTAAGCTTTAGCAGTCACCTTAGCAGCTAGCTCCCTCTGCCTCTGGTTGGGGCTGTCAGGAGCGGGGCTGCTGCTCGGACTGCTGCTGAGGACGGGGCTCTTTGCAAAGTCACAAATGTCGCCGCTCTTGTAAAGCGCGTCCTGCCCTGCCTGCAGAGTTGCCTCGAGCTTTTCCCTCAGCAGGAGGTAATGCCTGGTTTTCTCCACCTAAAACCAAAACAAACAAACAAAGAAAAAACAGCTAATTGCAGGTGAATTTATACAGTATTTAAAAAAAGTTTACTTGTAATCAACTGCTATTAACATATTAAAAAAAAGCATTCTTTCAATATCTAAACCTAGCTGCTGGATTCATGTTCAGTTTGCGTTTTTTCTTTTTTTTTTAACTAGTTCTTTATGAATATATTTAGTTGCACAATATATCAGGAAAGATAAATACGGAAAGTGTACCTTTAATGAAATGTCACAATCATGTTAAAATCCTGTAATTATTAAATATGAAATATAATAAGATGAGTGGGGTGTTCGACTGAGGATATTGCCACCAAAAATATTAGTTACTAAATTTGCATATGTAGCAAAATACTCCCTCTTTCAAATAAAATGTGCCCAATTTGTATAATTTTCTACTTCTAATTCAGCTTTTCAGTACAAGCTATGTACCACAGACTGATGTTAAACAGTCATAGAGTGTTGGAAAATACTAAATGTAATGGGATTAAAGAAATGTTAGACATTTCCCATTTTTCTTTTTTTAAATTTTCTTATTGTGTGTTAAAACGGACCTCCTGCAGTAAGCTGAGCTTCTCCAGCTCCCACTGGTGGTCAAGGATGAGGCTGTCGCTGCGGGGTCTCCAACCCGCCAGGTTCTCCTCTCCTCGCACGTAGGCCACAGAGGTGTCAAGGACACGCCTGCGACGACGCTGCATTCCTGACAAAGGGAATTGACAGAGAAGAGGATTTCAGTACTAAAAATGTTTTAAAAAAGTATATAAATCATATGAAAAATATATATTTTTTCTTTTGCACGGATAACTTTCTTAATTTAATCTTTCATCACCTGGACTTCCGTTGTCTGCAACGTGGCAGAGAGTGACCTCATAAACTCCAGTGACACGATTACTGAGAAGGGGGGGGAAAAAAAAAAAAAAGTCAGCATTTAAGACGTGATTCCCAGACGCCGTTTATGAGACCATCAGGTAACCTGGACCGGTTATCCGTGGATACGTACCTCTCTGAGGGCCTGAGGCAGCCGGTGCTGAAGAAGTTCCTGATGGATCGGGAGGCTGGAAGCTTTGTGTCACGGGAGTAAAACACCACGCAGAAATCTTTGGTGATAACTGTCGGCTGAGTGCAGTTCTCCATCTGGAGGGGTAGGATAATTAATGAAAAAAATTAATGGGAACAAAAAAAGTAGTCAGTAATAAAGAAATGCTGCTAGCAAGTGCTGCTAGTGAAGTTATTAGTGATAGCACTAATACCTGCAGTAAGAAAAATGGGTAACACTTTATTTGAAAGGGAGTGAATAAGACTGACATGACACTGTCATAAACATGACATAACTCCTGTCATGAACATGAATAAGCCTTCATGAATATTTATGACTGTTGTCATAAAACGTCATTTGGTAAATTATGACACTTTTAATACAAAGTTGACATTATTCAAAATGTCTTTGTTATGACAACTTGAAATTAACCAATAAATCATTACTGGTATAAATTTGTTATAAAAGTATTACTGATTGCACTTTAAAAATTAGGTAACTTTATGTTATTAAAGGTAAAGTTTAAACAGTATTATAAATATAAATATAAATATTCATGAAGGCTTATTCATGTTCATGACAGGTGTTATGTTTATGAAAGTGTCATGAAAGTCTTATTCACCCCCCTTCAAATAAAGTGTTACCGAAAAATGCTTTACCATAATGCTTTTTTGGAAAAAATTTAGTCCATCCTTGTAAAAGTTAGTCAGGTATACACTATATTTTGTGTTCTTTATGAAGAGCAGAACGGTCAAAAATGTAGAATTAATATTCTGCCCAAAAATTGATGCTTATCAAAAACTGCTACCAAACTTTGTGAGTGTTGATTCTCTATATTTTAGTGAACGAAAGTCAAAATAACGACAAAATAACGACAAACACATTACTATAACTTTAATAATCTACAAATTGATTGATCAACAGTGAGAATAATTGTTAATTTTATGTTTTAATAAAAATATTTGACTGTATTATGCACTTTAGTTTAAAATGTTTGAGTGATGCTTCAATATTTTAACAAAAGGTGATAATACAGAAATAAAGAGTCCATGCCTCATAAAAACCAGCCAACTAAGCCTATTACATTTTCTGAATAGTTCATAAAATGTAACTGTAATGCTGCTATTGTACCTCCAGATAAGCTGAGAGAGTGATGTAGATCTTCTCTCCGTATGGAGTGACTCTGTTCAGCAGCAGAGAGTTGTGCATGGAGCTGTCCCATGCCGCCTCGAATCGATAGAAGGTCCTGCAGTAAGAAAAAAATTAAACATGTAACTTACTGCTACTTTAAACAACAATGCAATCTAATGTCAGCATATTTTGTTATCAAAAGGAATACTTAAAAAAAAAAACCGTAAAAAAACATATAATTATACCTATGATCAACGCCCAATGAAACGCTGCCGTTAAAGAAAAAAAGAGAAAATAAAAACTGTTTAGTTGCAGCTGTTAAGAGATAAAACTCAGCAAATTTGGCAAATCAGCAAAAGCCAAATTGTTTATAACAAAGCACAGTGTTATGCTGTCAAAGAAAAAGAATAAAAAGCAGCCCATTTGTGTTGAATAAATGTGTAGTTGAATATTAAAATACCAAAGACGAAATAAAAACATCAATTGTTTTGAGAGGGAGGGGGTGGGGGGGAACCAAAGTCATACTTGTCATCATGTTTTGGCCAGAAGTATCCAGAGGAGAGAATGTTGAGGGACAGGATGTTGGGGTCAATGATGGTCTCGTCAGCCTCTGGTGTGTTTCGAATGCGACCTGAAATGACGTGTCAAGATGAGACTCTTTGCCTTTAAACTTGTTTTTTTTTTTTTTCTGATTTGTTCATTTAAGCCTTTTTAGATAAACTAATTTGAGCCGAGACGCTTCTCACCGATAACAAGCTCCTTCACCTCCTTCCACTCGAAATCATTTCCTGTTTCATGAGCAATGGTAACTCTGATCCTTCTCTGTATGCCCTGTGGAGTCAAACAAAGACAGAAGGTTGTCTCAGTTTGAGAGTCAACTTATATCTGCAAAAACATGCATTTTTGAAGGTGGAAAATATAAAGAAATTTATAGAAACTGATCAAACCTGGTGTAAAAGGAAAGTCCCATGGCACGGCATGCCGCCTCTGTGGTCAACGACAGCTGGGATGTAGCTGGAAACGGAACAAAATCGACAAAATACATCTGAACAGTTGCATTTACCAGTGAACGATGCATTTTCTAGCTAATTCTTTATTTGACTTAAATTTCAGTGCTCAAGAGGCAGCATAAATAAACAGGACTCACTCTCCATTAGCCTCCAGCTCACAGATCTCAAAGAAGACCATGAGGTCATATTTGGCATGACAAGGTCCAGCAGTGGAGCGAGTCAGCGTGCTGAGCTTTGTGGCTGGCACTGAAAGAAGAAAAAATAACCTCTTAACTAATAGCTGGTTTGAAACCTCCAATGGCCGACTGCAGCAAAACCAACAGGGCACAAATCGGCATTTATAACTTGCGGTTACTACACTGTTACTACAGTTATTTTGAGTAACTCACTTACTTTTAACATGAATAGGGGATGCTTCAAGTGCATTATTCTTTTTGTTGACTGACGACCAATTGTATTTTTTTGAAACAGAAAAAATATTGAAGAGCATAATGTAAAAAGGGTGAATTTTAACCTAAATGAATTCACTAAAATCTCATCAAATTATACAGAAAAATAAAACTCGTCCCCATCAATACCAAGAAAAAGATCTTTAAAAAGACAGGAAGTAAATTGGATCATATATTATGTTACTTGATACAATTTAATATTAGCTTTTTAGCGTGTTTAAACTGGTGTCAAATGTTGCTGGGTTGGATGTAAACTCATAATCACAGGCCTAAAAAACAGGTGTTTGATATGTTTGCCCAAGTTGTACAAGATCTGAGATTTTATGCTGCGTGTAAAATAACTCATAATTTAAAAAAAATTATATATATATATATGTTACTCCAGACAAATTAGTGTTATATTATATTCACTAATTTCTACTGACCTGGTTTGGATAATGGCATCACTCGTGGAAACTGCCTCCGGGAGGGTCTCAGAGGACTGAAAGAAACAAAAAGAGGAAGCGATCTATCAAACAAACTGGATTCTCGCAGCGATATCACATCATGATTTGAAACTGTAGAAGCAGATGTCAAATTCCCTCCAGACCTGATCAAATCTTTGCATAATGGAGGGAAAGGCTGTTTCTGATAGTGTCCGAACACCTCAAAGACGATGGGCTGAGTCTTGATGTACTCCAAGAATGACTTGGTCACTTCCACTTTAATCTAACAAAGAGAGGAAGTCAAATTCAAGTAGATCATTTCCAGAAGCACTAATAAGTCTCGTTTATGGGTCTTTGCATTGTTGGCTGCTTACATTTTGTACATGATAGAATCCGAGCGGAGGACCCCTGCCAGTGTTTTTCAATGGCTCAGTTGAAAAAGCTTCATCGTGACGATGGATGAAGCTGAAAAAGTGAAATCACACACAGTTATATGTGTCATCAGTCATTAAAAACGGGAATTCATAGCGGTTTTAGGAAAACACCCATTGAAGCCACCGTTAAACTCACTTAAACTGGCAGAAAATGTCGGCATATTCTGCTGAGATGCTGGAGGCCTGAAGGACGGTGACTCTGAAGGTGAAGGTGCTGCCGATCTTCAGGTGTGACAGAGCTTTTTCTGGAGACAGCTCCAGCGGAAGGTCCAGACCCAGGCCTAAACTCTTCACAGGGCTGCAAGGAGGCTCCTGAATGGCTGCATGGTGCACAGATGCATGTAATTAAAGTTCAAGAGGCCAGTCTTGAGTTTGACTCTAACAAAGATAGAAACACCAAAATGGTTTCACGCTATTAGCTATTTTATTGTTAACCTTAATAAAATACCTTTTGATATCTGACTTTGTCACATTGGGAGTCTGGTAAAAATGTTGACATCTGAACAAAGTTTAAAAATGACAAGCGAATGTGTTGCTAATCCGCTGACAGTGAAAGGATTTTGGACGGACAGCTCACCTGCACAGGTGTTGTTGTTAACCTCGTCCGCTGAGATTCCTATCTCGATGTTTTGTCCTTCTCCCTCCACGATTCTGAGCTCCTCTTGGGAGGTGTTGGAGTGTGACAAGCCTCCAGGACACGACTCACTCTGAAACTAAACCAAGGTAAAACTGATGCAGGTTTTTCCTTTCTTATATTTTGGACATTCAGCGGACAAAAGCGTGCAGTTTCAGTGATCGGATTTTCACTTCGAGAAATGGTTCTTTTTGAAGGGAAATCATCACAAATACCTTCTCAAATTGGTTGTCTTCAAAGGAGATCTTGGCGGTGCCTGACTGCCTCACTCCAGATCCATAATCAGGGGCCTCCTCGTCAGCTTCAAGACCAAAACACACCACAAGTTGAAAATCGTTTCAGAAACGTGTCGCTGATTTTGGCTTACTACAACTGTTCTGTGTACCTGATATGGCCTGCACAGCCACCCTGAGGAAACCTTTGACCTCTCCCTTCTCACTGACGATGGCCACGCGGTGCACCAGAGGCACCGGATACAGCAGGTTACTCAGGTACACGAAAGCCCTGAAGAGAGGAGTGAAGACAGATTTTTGGTTTCAGAAGTCTTTGAAGCAGAAACAAAAACGGTTATTCCGACAATCGATTCATCAGATTTAAAAAAATGGGCAAATTCATCATAGATTTTATTTAAAGACTTTTTTTTTTTGGTACGGTTTTGGCTTAATAACTGCTCTGAGTGTGTTTTTCCTTTTTACCAAGTGGGCTTCTTTGAGTCTGTATGCTCCAGTTAATATTTGATCTATCGCTAAATTAGTTGATGATTATTTCAATAATCAATTTATCATGATTAATTGGATTAATAATTTCAGCCCTAATAGAGTATAATCATTATCTGTAAGACAACTAACCTGCCAACCAGACGGAACCAGGGGAAGCGGTCGTAGAAGGGGTCCCCTCCGGTCAGGGCGTGGTCGCAGTCCTCCACAGTGCTGCTGGGCAGCTCTGCAGCTCGGTCATACATCTCTCTCATCAGGTCCAGCCTCTGCCTGCAGGGGGCGGCATAAATCACAAGAAATCAGCTTTTTGCTCAGTGATGTCACTTTGTGGCAAACATATTTTGTTAGATGAAAAAAGAACGGCTTTAACTTCAGGAGCACTTAATGTTAAAGAAGAAGAAATGAGGCGGGCGGGGGAGTTCCTGGCATAGAAATAATGATCAAACTATTCTGATTACTATGTTTTACTACCTGAGCTTTTCCAGAGTCCAGTAATGCGTGGCTCCATTCTTCTGATCCTGAACTTCAACGGCTACTATTGTTCGAGGGAAAGGTCGCCGCTCTCGCTCCTTAGCCACACTGGGAGGCAGCAGGTCAGGTGGGAGCGGAGAGTAAAGAGTGTCTGTCAGCAGGACGAACTGGAACTGCACCTGTGTACACACAACAAGATGAACTCACAATTCATATATTGTCAAATACATCTAGAAGCCCCGAGGAAATATTTGACCTCTCCCTTCTCACTGACGATGGAATAAATTAGCCCCCGAACTCAAACTCTGGCCATGGATGATGTGCAGGAAAATTTTACTTAAAACACTAAGAAGTAAAAAAAAAAAAAAAGTGAAAAAATATGGCACAGTTACACAAAATGATGAACAACAAACCTTTTTCTTTAGTTCCACACTAATAGCATTTGCCTCTTTGAGGAAGATGGCATTTCCCCAGAGCAGATCCCTGAGGGAGGTGAACTGGTAGAACCGCCACTTTCTGAAAGCCCAGAGTGCCAGTTCAGTTTCATGCTTCGTCCACGGCACTGTAGACAAATACAAAAAAGAACAAAACAAAAACAAGGGTCAACTTCGATCAAAAAACACCTGACCCTGGGGCGACTATGTTGTGAGTCTAGCTGTATCTAAAATCATCATCACCTTCCTCCTCAGGCTCCTCCTCTTCCTCAGGTGACTCCAGGTACCGAGAGTCTACTTGTTTCTGAAGGGCCTCCAGTTTACTCTCATAGTCCTAGAAGGCGCCATGAAATGTGTTTGATCATTTACCTTGTTAGAATACTGAACCCTCAAAGCAGAATCTGGAATCAAGACGAAAGTTCAGGTTTTTGTTGATCAGAGTTTTTTTACCCACCAGCCTCTGCTGCTCAAGCAGGTTGCTGGCTTCTTCTCTTTCTTTGCGGTATTGGTCTTCAAGCTCCTGAAGCCTTGAGGATTAAATTTCAGAGAGAGACTTATGAAATGAAATGTAAGGATATGCCACAAAGTACTGCACAAAACAAAACAATGTTGCAGCAACGGACGATCATTCAAACTCACCTCTGCTCCATCTCCTGCTTCATGTCAATGCCTTGCTTTTCGAGCAGCTCCCTCTGAGCGAAGGCCCAGTCCACGGGCTCCACCGGCGTCTCCGCACACGGCGTTCTCTCCCGCTCCAGGCGGGCCTGCTCCGGGTCGTTGAAGCGAAACACGTGGCTTTTACCCATGATGATGCGGTTCCCTTGGAAAAAAATAAAAAAAATCACATTAATGCGTTAAGTTTCAAACATCTAAAACAAATTTATTACTGTCTTCACAGGAACTGTAGGATTTCATCACTCAAAATGTTTAATACCACCAGCAATTTTCATTGAAATAAGGTAACAGAAATTACTTACTAGCTAGTAATTTTTACCGTATTTCCCCCTACTATAGAGCGCACCATGCTATCAGCCGCACCTACAAATTTTTTTTAAAAAACTGGAAACGTACATTTAAAAGCTGCACCGGGCTATAAGCCGTTGGTATCTCCACCGCTCTCGGTTTTCCATGAACACCCAGCAGAGGGCAGCAGAGGGCTGCGTCCTAATAAATCTGCTGGATTTAATAAGGACGGAGCCCTAGTCTCCAACGCCGAACCATGGTTTCGTTTCCCTCCTGTACTGCCAGATCGATAGCCTTCAACTTTAAAGCTGCATCATGTGAGTTTTGAAATCATTTCTCTGTCGTGCCTGCTGCTAGCATGTGTTTGTTCTAAATGAAAGTTAGCACTTTCCACAGAAAGGCCACATCGGGCTATAAGCCGCATGGTTCAAAGCATGGGGAAGTAGCGGCTTATAGTCCAAAAATTGTTTTGGCCATTTTTTTAATCACAATAATAACAATGGATTCTCACCAGATCGCAGAACAGTGGGCGAGGTCACTCTCTTCCCATTGACATATGTCTCTGACCCCTCACATGGCTCCAGGATGACGCATCCTGGTCCAGAAGACAATTAACATAATCCGTTTTACCACTTTAACAAAACAGTTGAAATATATATTTTGATTAAGCATTTTTGTACAGGGATATTAGGTTTTTACCTTCTCCCTGTGGGCCTGTTGTGCTGCTGAAGGTACAGTGCTCATCTTTAATGAAGTGGCCGCTAAGAACGATGTCTTGTCGAGTTTTGGCGTTTTCGCGACCAACCCTGAAGGAGGGTAAAGTCATTCAAAATGTGAAAACTGCTACAAACAGAGCTAATTCAATGTAAGAATGGGTATGCATGAAGTTTTACTTGGTAATGCCATCTTTGATGTAGTAGAGCAGACACTCAGACATTAGCGGATCCTCGTTGAGGTTCACCAGATGAGGGGTCTGCAACAGAGCCATGTTTGAGCATTAACAGATTTTATATGTTTTGTAAGATGTTTTCATTCCTCCTTTCTCTGTCCTCAGAGAAAGACCCAATAATGGCTTATTCTTAGTTTTCAAGAAAAAATAACTCTTTCAGAGGTTTATTGCATGGTCACAAAATACGGAATTATAAATGGGACATGTCTGTGGTTTTGGTTAAAGTATTCAATCAACATTTTAATTTCTAAAAACCTAAATTTTCTGACAATTATTTTTAAATTAGGATTTAAAAGCTAACCCTGTAACATCAAAACCATTATTTTTAAGCATACAAGTATTTCTGTGATTTTTACCACTTTAATAGTTAGTGTTTTCCTTTAATAAGAAAAATACTTAAGATATTAATTACATATAAAATGAATATAATTTTCTTGCCTGCTAAATAAAAATACTCAAATGAAATGAAATGATTTTTCTTTGTGCGAGATTATTCTCCTGCAAAATGAAAATGAAATTAAAAGTTTTTTAACACTGTTTTACACAGTTGCCATTAAGTACAAAGGGCCAATGCAGTATTTATATGCTGCATTTAGATTTTATTAGTTACCTTTGACAAATATCTTACCTTCTTGGGAGAAAAGACACCAACAGTTCCCCCATCTTCTCTCATAGCAACACCCATCTCAGCCAGCAGAGCCTCTCTGCAGCAAGCAAACAAATTTTAAACTATTAAAATGAGTTTCAAACAGTACATCAATACATCTATTACAGAGGCTTGTTGGGTGTTGAGTAAGATATTTTCATTCTACAAATATTAACCTTTCAACTTCTGCTGCATAAAGCCGAAAATGTACATAAGAAAATGTAACAAATACAGAAATACAATAAACAAAGGGACATTTATTTGCTATTATCATTTTCCAGTGAACGATTAAATGATTACAAGAATCTGAGATCAATGACAAACTCAGTATTATGACCTGGTATTTTTCTACTCATTATAGATACGGTAAAATTACAGCTGCAGAAGAGGAATCAGTCGTTATCCAGGTGACTCGTCATAAACTGAAGGAGTGTGCAGACCTAAACATTAACAAAATGATTTATGAATTCTGTCCTAAGGTAATGTGAACATTTGTAACATCTATAAGGAGAGTCAATGGAAAATGAGAATAACTCATAGAAGTATTATGGGATGACTGAGAACCGGGGACGGGGTGGGGAAATAAGATTACAGCTCATATTTCAGACAAACCTCTCCATGCGAATCGCCTCAGTACGACGCAGCTTCTCTTCCCAAGTCTCATTAAGCTCTGCAATGATTTTCTCTGTTTCCTGAATGTGAAAGAAAAACGATTTACTATAAAAAAATAGTCTAAACGGACATAATTCCAACTCTTATTTTATTTTAGTTTTATTTTCAACCCATTTACCTTGAGCCTTTCGATCGCCTCCTCACTGGCCGGGCTGAAGATGCGGTCGTGAAGGTTGCTGATGGAGGCGGCCCGGCTGGTCAGGGCAGAGAGCGAGGGGGAGGGACTCATTCCTGTCATGGCGTTGGTCACTGTGGAGAGATCACCCCTTTGATTGACAGCCTGGCGATTGTTCACAAAGTTCTGATAATTGCACAGATCTGTCAGAGAGAAGAGGCGGTGCATGGAAGAGCGCGAGGAAAAGAAACAAACAAGAACGGGACAGAAGGTGGGAGCGAGTGCCAGATGTTTGAGGAACGAGGGGGACACGTAGAGACAAAATAAGGGACCAGTAGGAAGGAGTACAGAAACAAAAGAGAGAGAAGAGCTCAAATAACTGACCCAAGAAGCAAAGCTGTTTTGCTTATCAAAGCCGTTCCAGACAGTGAGAAAAGATCAACTCAGAAACAAAAGTATAAAATGTCAAGAGAAACTGAATGAGAGGAGAAACAGAATGTACACAGCCGACAAGCTGACAAGCACCGACAAACATAAACATAAACCACACAGTCATATATTTTCAATGCATACAGACCAAATGCATGTGATATACATATATAAACCAAAAATTGTTTGTTTAAGCTTTTCACTGAAGCTTTTCTACAGCATGGCTCCTGAATTTGCAAGCTTCTTCACTAGTAAGATCTCCACGGGATGCAGATCTGGTCATCCAACACGTCACCTTTCCATTCGGTGAAAAATGATGGCCATTTTACGCTGCAGCACTCTTGGTTAGTATCTACTACTGTGAACACCTACTAGGACACACTGAAATCTCAAAAGCTGAGGATGAGCTGATCTCCAAATGTTAATCATTTAACATAAAAAAAAATAAAAATAATGAACTTAAGTTTGTCATTTTGGTTTTGTTGGAATTTAGACTGACAGAGGAAAGCTGTCAGAAAATGATTGACCATACTAAGAGATTTGATTACTTAGATACAGTTTTTCACATTTCGTCAAGTTAAAATCATTAACTGTGATGTATTTTGGGAGATTTTTATGTAATAGACCAACACAAGGTTGTGCATAATTCTGAAGTGCAAAAAAAATTGATTAAGTATCAGAAAAGAATAGTGAGCCTTTGATTTTTGATTTATTTTTTACATGATCTAATTATTTATTAGAATTAAAACTTCAATGTCATGCTTTCAGGGCATCTTTTTTTCTCTCTTTGTGCCTGTATTCAAAGTAACAGACAAGTTTAACCAAGAGGTGCCAAAGCATCGCATGCCTTAGTAAAGACATGCATAAATAGCTGGTCAGGGGTCAAGTTGCTCAGTGTTATGACATCTCCTATTGGGGAAAAAAAAATGAAAACCTGTATAATGACGGGGGCGGGGCTTAGTGGGGTGAAATGGAGGCCATTTTGAGGCAAAATTTCTGAGAACAAACGTTACAACAACAAGATGTCAATTTTCCAGATGCTCTGAATAAACTTTATTTGTTTGGTGTCTTGTGTGACGTCACAAATGCTTTCTTGGGATTGTAAGTTTTGCCTCTGGAGTGGAAGAATAGGAAACTTTAAAAGAAAAAAAAATGTCTTTTAGATGCAAAGCGCAGGCTTGCTAAAGTTAAACACACATTTCAAACCAGTGATGGCAGGAACGGTGCCTCGATACGCTGACAGGACAGAGGAGAAGAGAGACTGTGTGTCAAAAACGGCCACGTTCCAACTTAATCCCCCGGTGTTCGGTGGATAGAGGGAGACAAAAGCCCCGCACAGAGGCGCCCGGCTCAAAGTACGCGCATTTTCTATAATCGGATTCGAGTGTTTCCGTGTGTGAGACTCACTCTCGATGATGTCTCCCAGGCCCTGAGCATACAGCAGGTCTTTGAGGCGAGCAACCTCCTCTTTCAGCTCGCGGACCAGGCGGTTGTTGGGATCCTCGTTGATCACGGCGTTGCAGCGGATCTGTTTGGCTCGATCAGCATACCTGACAGAGCAGACGCCGTCAGCACCACTGAACTTTGCTCAACTTAGACCTGAGCTATGGATCGCATCTACGGCAACAGTTAGTCAGAAATTCTGAACAGATGAAAAGTAGAGCTACAACTTTAATTTCAGGAAAATCAGGTTTAGGTTTGGGTTGCAACTTTGTTATCAATCAAAATGAGGTTCTGTCGTGTTTTCCTCACCGAAGAGTACTTAGAGTTTCATCATAGTTAATATCTGCAGGACTGAGAGCGGCCACCATGGCTGTGCGAGAGTTTCCTCCTGAAGCAAAAAATATTATGAAATTGTATTAACACAGAAAATGAGTGCACTCCGACAAAAACGAATTAAGGAATGTTTTTGTCTGCATACCTAAGTTCTCCCTCAGGAGCCAAGTCAGAACTGAATCTCTGTAAGGAATAAAACTCTCCACTTTCTTCTTTTTCTTGTTCTGTTTAGAAAGCAAAATATTTGTTGCGGTTTACNACAANGAATAACTTGATTTTTTACTTCATTACGAAACACATTTTAGTGAAACGACAAACCTTGTTTGGAGCCGAGTCCTATGAATTTAAAGGGAAATATAAGTCACTCTTATTTGAACAACAGAAAACAATAAACCAGCCACAAAATGTTAGCATCATGTGGGAATCTCACCAGTTCAGCTAAAGCAGAAATGACTTTTCCAAGTGTGGTAAGAGATTTGTTTATGTTTGCACCTTCCTACAAAAAAAACACACACAAACAAGAATAAGCATTTTAGACACTGGAAGTACTTTCTGTAATTTCTTCCAAGCAACGTCCTGCATAACAAAAATCGTTATTAAGAACAACATCCTCCCACCTTCAGTCGCGTCCCTTTAGCTCCAGTTGAATCAGCTCTCTCACTGCCGGCCAAGTCTACCAGACTTATCTTGCTGACCTATCAAATAATCAAAAACAATCAAAAGACAATTAAAAATGTGCAAAGTTGGAAGAAAACTGATCATCATACATGGATGATCCCTGTGGTATCCATCAGGGATTAGTACTACATGCAAAGTTATTTGTTAAATACCAAAATGATGTTTGCAATGTGACATATTGCTTATTAAAGTTTACACTGTTTGTAAATGACAACATTTTTGTTGTCGCTTGTTTGGGGGAATTCAATGGATTGTCTGGATACAACTTTAGAAGTGCACAAAAATTAAAGAGATACCATTCATCGATATACATTTTTTGTTGGTGTAATTATTGCAAAATAATCTGGAAATATTGTACAACCATAAAATGTGTACAAAATAAAGTTTCGAGAACCACTGCAGCACTATGAAATACACACATTTGTACATTTGTTGACTGATTGATTGTTTTTGCAGTGGTTTCTGGCTGACATTAATGCATTTATATTTAGATGAGTTGCAGCGCACGGTCATATTTTGGGTCTAGACCTTTTCTGAAGTGTTGTCTGTCTCCATGTCATGCTTTTTCTGTGTGAAGATGATGTTGAAGACAGCATGAGAGCGACTGCTGGTCTCATTCATGTTGGTGGCAGCCACAGTCCTGAAAAAGGGAGATTGCTGTTGGTAATTCTGTCACTTTCATGGATCCGTCAGCTGCTTAGCGCCAAACGTGGTGACAACTGGCAACGACTCGGCCTCCAAGTCGTTACCTGGCCTTGTTTCCAGAATCCATCAGGTCCTGAATGTCATTGTACGAAGTCACAGCCAACTTAGACAGATCTTCAACGTACGGTCCCAACAGGGGGTGCTCTCGCACACGCAGGTTTCCTTTGTTCTTGGGGTTCAGCAGGTCGCGCACACGCTCACAGTAAATCTCCATGTAGCTTACCTAAGAGCAGAGGAAAGGAGAAATGACGAAATGCAGTTACTTGTTCTTGACAAATCACACAAGTAATTTAGCAATATATTTCACTTTTCTCCCCTTGAATGAATCTAAAAGAAAATACTCATAGACACACCCTGTGTATAAGAGCATTGGCGCAATAGTTTGGTTTCATTTCCGCCGGTTTGCTTCATTAAAACTAAAGTGTAACGGTTTAAAAACTGGCTGTCTGGTAATTAATAAATAAAAGGAATGTATTAAGGATTTGGCATCACTCACCTCCACAGAGTAAGACATGCTGTTGTCATTATTGCTGTCATTGATCTTGGTGAAAAGGTCCTCACACAGCTAGAAGACAGAGAAGCAAAGTGAGTCGGTACAAAGCTCCTATAAGTTTCCAAGGCCCAATCAAATGACAGAGCTGAAGCCCAATTATCGTGCTTTACCACCCATGAACCTGTGTTGTATAATCAGCCATAAATGTACTCCTCGTTACCAGAGGTATAATCCCCTGCTGGTCTTTTTCCTGTCGTCCCATCATGGTGTAGCTTTTGCCAGCTCCTGTCTGTCCGTATGCAAATATGCACACGTTGTAGCCTTCAAAGGCGTGGAGCAGCATCTCCTCTCCGATGTCCTTGTACACCTGCATCTGAGACGCATAGTTGATGTCCTCAGGCTGCCGACAAAATGGAGACAGAGGAAATCAAGAAAGCAGACAAGTCAAAAAAGCTGTTATTTTTTTTCTTTTTTTTTGACTGATATGTTTTCATTTCACTGCTGCAGATGGAAACAGTGAAATAACTCACCGTAGTGTGTGACCAGTATGAGAAGTCAAAGTTGAAGCTCTTGTTTTCTTTTGGCTGTTTTGGGTTCAGGATAGCTAGAAAAAAAAAAAAAGAAACAGCAAAGCAGCTTAGTAAGAAGCATGCAGATAGGCTTAAGTTTCTTTCATTTATCAAATGTTTTACTTTATATAAGCAGTATGATGAAAAAAGCTAAATTAATTCAAATAAAACTGATTATAAATCTATTCCAAATAAAACAAACCAGTTCTCTTTCACAATTGATGTGCTCTAACCTCTATCAATCCAGGTCTATTTTATCCATAGTTCACCACTCAAAGGTTAATAAAGAAGGAAAAAATATCAAATTTGCCATAAAAAAAACAAGTTTATTTCTATCACACAAAACTGCAAAAGCAAAATTTATGAGTTTTATCTGCGTTGTAATTAAAATATGAATTTAAGTTGTTGGTTCTCTATTTGTTAAGCAATGAAATGTCAAGGAGAGACAGCATGTTCACTTCATTTTGTGAGAACGGAGAACTGCAGGGTGAATCATGAACTGAGGTGCTCTTTTGTCGGTGAACTGAATCCACTGTAACACACTATGGGGAAGCTTAATATAGCACAAACACTGCCCCCAAAAACTGTGCACTCAGCTGAAAGAAACACAATGCTGATGATAAAACGTTAGGGAGGACATGGCTGTAAGCAGCACTTGTATTATAAAAAGGGCACATTTCGGAGTTAGGTGTAGTGAGCATCAGAATCGTCTGGCTAAAGCGTCCAAAATGCCACAAAAGGCTGAGGCTCTCCTTCTTTCACACACACACATTTTAGATCGGCTGATTGTTGACCGGACCAAAACAACAAGGCCTCCCCCCACACCCCCAATCCTGGCAGCATGCATGATGAGAGCAGAGAAATGTTGCATCCTACACACACACACACACACACACACACACACACAGTGTTGCACCTCAGGACTGACTGAAGCTTTTGTTTGTTTCTGCAGCTGCCAAGATGGTGCCAACCTCGCTGCCCTGTGATATGTAGCTGCAGCGCAGAGCTGCCTACAAGACAAATAGCTGAGGTGAAATGCCTGACTGAGCGCAATGTAGGTCAGAGGAATATCATCAAGTCAGCAAGAGAGCGTCACCAAATGTCTCGGATTTTGTGAACTGAAGCCATTAGTGATATCACACTTACATAGGGTTATATTTCTGAATCACCCAATCTGTAAGTATTCACATTACTAGATAGGGGTGGGTTTTTTTTGTTTTTGTTTTTTTTTCCTTATTTTACTTTCTGGTTACAATTAAATGCTTTATGTCATCCAACAAATTAAAATTTCAAATAAAGATTTAGATCAGAGTGTGACATGTTGATTTTTGAGATTTTTCAGACTACTTTGCGTTTTCAGGCGTTTTCTTTGTAGGTGACTTCTTGAGTGTTCAGGTCTGACATTAATCAGGCTTGGGTGTGACTAGTGAAAATAAAATAAACTTTTGNTCGGTGGATAGAGGGAGACAAAAGCCCCGCACAGAGGCGCCCGGCTCAAAGTACGCGCATTTTCTATAATCGGATTCGAGTGTTTCCGTGTGTGAGACTCACTCTCGATGATGTCTCCCAGGCCCTGAGCATACAGCAGGTCTTTGAGGCGAGCAACCTCCTCTTTCAGCTCGCGGACCAGGCGGTTGTTGGGATCCTCGTTGATCACGGCGTTGCAGCGGATCTGTTTGGCTCGATCAGCATACCTGACAGAGCAGACGCCGTCAGCACCACTGAACTTTGCTCAACTTAGACCTGAGCTATGGATCGCATCTACGGCAACAGTTAGTCAGAAATTCTGAACAGATGAAAAGTAGAGCTACAACTTTAATTTCAGGAAAATCAGGTTTAGGTTTGGGTTGCAACTTTGTTATCAATCAAAATGAGGTTCTGTCGTGTTTTCCTCACCGAAGAGTACTTAGAGTTTCATCATAGTTAATATCTGCAGGACTGAGAGCGGCCACCATGGCTGTGCGAGAGTTTCCTCCTGAAGCAAAAAATATTATGAAATTGTATTAACACAGAAAATGAGTGCACTCCGACAAAAACGAATTAAGGAATGTTTTTGTCTGCATACCTAAGTTCTCCCTCAGGAGCCAAGTCAGAACTGAATCTCTGTAAGGAATAAAACTCTCCACTTTCTTCTTTTTCTTGTTCTGTTTAGAAAGCAAAATATTTGTTGCGGTTTACTACAAGGAATAACTTGATTTTTTACTTCATTACGAAACACATTTTAGTGAAACGACAAACCTTGTTTGGAGCCGAGTCCTATGAATTTAAAGGGAAATATAAGTCACTCTTATTTGAACAACAGAAAACAATAAACCAGCCACAAAATGTTAGCATCATGTGGGAATCTCACCAGTTCAGCTAAAGCAGAAATGACTTTTCCAAGTGTGGTAAGAGATTTGTTTATGTTTGCACCTTCCTACAAAAAAAACACACACAAACAAGAATAAGCATTTTAGACACTGGAAGTACTTTCTGTAATTTCTTCCAAGCAACGTCCTGCATAACAAAAATCGTTATTAAGAACAACATCCTCCCACCTTCAGTCGCGTCCCTTTAGCTCCAGTTGAATCAGCTCTCTCACTGCCGGCCAAGTCTACCAGACTTATCTTGCTGACCTATCAAATAATCAAAAACAATCAAAAGACAATTAAAAATGTGCAAAGTTGGAAGAAAACTGATCATCATACATGGATGATCCCTGTGGTATCCATCAGGGATTAGTACTACATGCAAAGTTATTTGTTAAATACCAAAATGATGTTTGCAATGTGACATATTGCTTATTAAAGTTTACACTGTTTGTAAATGACAACATTTTTGTTGTCGCTTGTTTGGGGGAATTCAATGGATTGTCTGGATACAACTTTAGAAGTGCACAAAAATTAAAGAGATACCATTCATCGATATACATTTTTTGTTGGTGTAATTATTGCAAAATAATCTGGAAATATTGTACAACCATAAAATGTGTACAAAATAAAGTTTCGAGAACCACTGCAGCACTATGAAATACACACATTTGTACATTTGTTGACTGATTGATTGTTTTTGCAGTGGTTTCTGGCTGACATTAATGCATTTATATTTAGATGAGTTGCAGCGCACGGTCATATTTTGGGTCTAGACCTTTTCTGAAGTGTTGTCTGTCTCCATGTCATGCTTTTTCTGTGTGAAGATGATGTTGAAGACAGCATGAGAGCGACTGCTGGTCTCATTCATGTTGGTGGCAGCCACAGTCCTGAAAAAGGGAGATTGCTGTTGGTAATTCTGTCACTTTCATGGATCCGTCAGCTGCTTAGCGCCAAACGTGGTGACAACTGGCAACGACTCGGCCTCCAAGTCGTTACCTGGCCTTGTTTCCAGAATCCATCAGGTCCTGAATGTCATTGTACGAAGTCACAGCCAACTTAGACAGATCTTCAACGTACGGTCCCAACAGGGGGTGCTCTCGCACACGCAGGTTTCCTTTGTTCTTGGGGTTCAGCAGGTCGCGCACACGCTCACAGTAAATCTCCATGTAGCTTACCTAAGAGCAGAGGAAAGGAGAAATGACGAAATGCAGTTACTTGTTCTTGACAAATCACACAAGTAATTTAGCAATATATTTCACTTTTCTCCCCTTGAATGAATCTAAAAGAAAATACTCATAGACACACCCTGTGTATAAGAGCATTGGCGCAATAGTTTGGTTTCATTTCCGCCGGTTTGCTTCATTAAAACTAAAGTGTAACGGTTTAAAAACTGGCTGTCTGGTAATTAATAAATAAAAGGAATGTATTAAGGATTTGGCATCACTCACCTCCACAGAGTAAGACATGCTGTTGTCATTATTGCTGTCATTGATCTTGGTGAAAAGGTCCTCACACAGCTAGAAGACAGAGAAGCAAAGTGAGTCGGTACAAAGCTCCTATAAGTTTCCAAGGCCCAATCAAATGACAGAGCTGAAGCCCAATTATCGTGCTTTACCACCCATGAACCTGTGTTGTATAATCAGCCATAAATGTACTCCTCGTTACCAGAGGTATAATCCCCTGCTGGTCTTTTTCCTGTCGTCCCATCATGGTGTAGCTTTTGCCAGCTCCTGTCTGTCCGTATGCAAATATGCACACGTTGTAGCCTTCAAAGGCGTGGAGCAGCATCTCCTCTCCGATGTCCTTGTACACCTGCATCTGAGACGCATAGTTGATGTCCTCAGGCTGCCGACAAAATGGAGACAGAGGAAATCAAGAAAGCAGACAAGTCAAAAAAGCTGTTATTTTTTTTCTTTTTTTTTGACTGATATGTTTTCATTTCACTGCTGCAGATGGAAACAGTGAAATAACTCACCGTAGTGTGTGACCAGTATGAGAAGTCAAAGTTGAAGCTCTTGTTTTCTTTTGGCTGTTTTGGGTTCAGGATAGCTAGAAAAAAAAAAAAAGAAACAGCAAAGCAGCTTAGTAAGAAGCATGCAGATAGGCTTAAGTTTCTTTCATTTATCAAATGTTTTACTTTATATAAGCAGTATGATGAAAAAAGCTAAATTAATTCAAATAAAACTGATTATAAATCTATTCCAAATAAAACAAACCAGTTCTCTTTCACAATTGATGTGCTCTAACCTCTATCAATCCAGGTCTATTTTATCCATAGTTCACCACTCAAAGGTTAATAAAGAAGGAAAAAATATCAAATTTGCCATAAAAAAAACAAGTTTATTTCTATCACACAAAACTGCAAAAGCAAAATTTATGAGTTTTATCTGCGTTGTAATTAAAATATGAATTTAAGTTGTTGGTTCTCTATTTGTTAAGCAATGAAATGTCAAGGAGAGACAGCATGTTCACTTCATTTTGTGAGAACGGAGAACTGCAGGGTGAATCATGAACTGAGGTGCTCTTTTGTCGGTGAACTGAATCCACTGTAACACACTATGGGGAAGCTTAATATAGCACAAACACTGCCCCCAAAAACTGTGCACTCAGCTGAAAGAAACACAATGCTGATGATAAAACGTTAGGGAGGACATGGCTGTAAGCAGCACTTGTATTATAAAAAGGGCACATTTCGGAGTTAGGTGTAGTGAGCATCAGAATCGTCTGGCTAAAGCGTCCAAAATGCCACAAAAGGCTGAGGCTCTCCTTCTTTCACACACACACATTTTAGATCGGCTGATTGTTGACCGGACCAAAACAACAAGGCCTCCCCCCACACCCCCAATCCTGGCAGCATGCATGATGAGAGCAGAGAAATGTTGCATCCTACACACACACACACACACACACACACACACACAGTGTTGCACCTCAGGACTGACTGAAGCTTTTGTTTGTTTCTGCAGCTGCCAAGATGGTGCCAACCTCGCTGCCCTGTGATATGTAGCTGCAGCGCAGAGCTGCCTACAAGACAAATAGCTGAGGTGAAATGCCTGACTGAGCGCAATGTAGGTCAGAGGAATATCATCAAGTCAGCAAGAGAGCGTCACCAAATGTCTCGGATTTTGTGAACTGAAGCCATTAGTGATATCACACTTACATAGGGTTATATTTCTGAATCACCCAATCTGTAAGTATTCACATTACTAGATAGGGGTGGGTTTTTTTTGTTTTTGTTTTTTTTTCCTTATTTTACTTTCTGGTTACAATTAAATGCTTTATGTCATCCAACAAATTAAAATTTCAAATAAAGATTTAGATCAGAGTGTGACATGTTGATTTTTGAGATTTTTCAGACTACTTTGCGTTTTCAGGCGTTTTCTTTGTAGGTGACTTCTTGAGTGTTCAGGTCTGACATTAATCAGGCTTGGGTGTGACTAGTGAAAATAAAATAAACTTTTGAATGTTTTTTGATATTTTTGCATGAATACCAATTTGTCTAAGGTAAAAATCATTATGGTATGGACAAAGTGGTAACCGAAGACCAGGTCAAAGATTGCGATCCAGTTTGTTGGGTTAGAGAAAAAACTAAAAGGAGCTTCATAATTCCTCACAAGATGCCATTTTGAATCAGAAATCACTAATCTTCTTCCACAGAGACAAAATAGGTAATAATGAGATGGAATAAGATATTTCTCTTAAAAGCTTTAGTCTGCTACCTGATAACCAGTTAACTTTAACTTAGGTTTCACGTGCTGAGTCAAAACGTTAACTCAACTGTTTTGATAAATTAATCCTGGTTCGGTCAATTTTTGAACCAGCAACTATATTTAGTTTGCTGGGTTTTCTTTCCAGTTCAGCAATTATTAAAGTATACAAGTTACTGGGAATAATTATTATCCTCCATCTTCCATTGATGCTAAAATAAATTATACAGATCAGCTAAATTAAACTGAAACACGCAGAAATGTACTTTTTATTGAAAAGTCTTCATATCAAATGACGTTATACTTACTCGTGGTGTTCCCTGACATCTGAATGATGCATTTGCTCTCCTTTCCAATCTCCCTGGAGTTAAAGGGTCGGACCCTCACCGCCACCTTCACCGAAGCCCCCGCCATCTTTCCGGTGGGCTTGTGTGTGTATGTGTGTGTGTCAACGGAAGAGCTGGAGATCTGTTTGGCTATAGACACACACCAGGCACCTGCACAGGTACAAAATAACAGGAACGGTGTTATTTCTGGAAAATATTCATATCAAGCTGTTAAAAAAAATATTAACAGATGGTTAGGATTGAATTGCATAAGTGAGAAGAGGGCTCTGTTAGCCACAAATTGCTAACTGACACATGAGTCTCCACTGTTAGGCAGTCAGATAATCCCCACTGGGACAGAAATGCACAGCTTCTAAATCACTCTGTCTAAATGGCTGGGTCATTATTTGGCAGGGAGCTCGACGACACCATCTCTGCTATAGTACAATAAAATGGCTGCTTCTTTGGGCTACATCCCCACCGAGACTCAGGCCCTTGTTATGAAACTGTACCATTAAAAATGGTTTCACGTCCCAAAATACATCCTTATCACTACCTTATCTTTGACTATTATCATTCTATTATCCATTTTTGAGGCCTCCTTCTCCCCCCCCATTACAATAAATGTTGAACAATATATTTTAAGCTATCGTCAGCCGATGAAAAATTAAAACAAAAAAGGTTACCAAAAAAACTATAGGACGCTATATTGTGACATATCTGATATTTTTGAGAGCACTGTATATTAGAAAAATGAGAAAATCTGTCCATGTAAATATCGTCTCCTCCATCTTGCTTTGCCGCACCTCAGAGACAGGCCGCGTAAACATGGACAGACACCAAATCATCCGGCACTGCGTCAGAAAGGAGGTCACATCATTACAGTAATGGCACATGTTTATTATATTTTTTTTATTGTTAATCTAATATGAGTTGATGTCATCTTTATATTGGCGTTAATCGTTTAAAAGGCCAACCATCCTGACGCAGCATCTCGTATATAAAAAAGCTCGCGAAATCGTCAACATTCACAAAACACAGAAGTGGGGAAAAAAAATAAAAAATACCATCACGATGAGCTCTAATAACAAATATAAAGCTATAATGAGGACGGTGGTTTTACCTCAGCAACTTCGACTCGACAGAAACACACAGGATGAATCCATTCAAAAAGGCTCCTCCGGTGGCTCTTTCTTGAATTTCGTCTGTGGTCTGCGTTTTCTCTCGGTCTTCGGTAACCTACAGCATCACTTCCCTCAGCGCATCCATACATGGAGAATCCGCCGGGGAAACGGGGAGAGGGGAGTCTGCCTCAGCCTCAGCAGCAGCGGCGGTGCCGGGTGGGCTGAACACAGCGGTGCGTCAGACACAGAGACAGGAGTGGGAGACGAGGGAGTCGAGGGGGGGGAGGAGGAAAACGCGGATCCAAACGCATAAACAGGAGGATGGAGTGCGCCGTCACTCCGTCGCTCTGATGGTGCTGAAAATGGCGGCGCAGCTGTGCCAGGGATGCTGGGAGGGGCTGATGAGATCAGCATCAGCATCATCAGCGAGCAAAGAGAGAGGTTGGGGGAATGAAGCGCCACAAATTACATTTCCAAATTACATTCCCTTCGCATGCAAAGCTGCTCCATCTCACCATGTATCAGTAGGTAGTTTTATTCGCCATTTGGAGGTTTTGTCTTTTGTTGTAAAAAAAAAAAAATAACTGGAGCTGCATTGCTACGAACAACCATTCATACCCCAACATATTCCTTTTTCACGTTTTTACATGTTTCAGATCATCAAACAAATTTAAATATCAGAGTAACTTAGCCTGATTAAATACAAAAAAAAATCTGTTTTAAAATTATGACCAAATCCAGAACAACCTAGCGCTGTGAGATTATTAACGTGCGTTCAAACTGTAACATAGTATCAGCTGCTATCAATAATTTTCTATAACTGATAAAGAGAAATTTTTGTCTTTGCAGAACTGTTTAGATTTCAGTCACATAGGAATATTTTGTTGAGCATGAACACTCTCTTTAAGTTCATGCAAGAGTGTCTCAATCGTATCACAGTCCAGACTTTGACAAGACAAAATCCTTTTGTTTCACTTAATTTCAGTCAAACATGTATGGACTGGCTGCATAACCGAAGTGCGCTTGAACTAAAGACCTCAAACTGATGTCCATTCTCTTTTAGGATTTTCTGGTAGAGAGCAAACTTCTATTCTACATTCATTTCAGAACAAAGGCTAAACAAGAACAAGGAGTTGCGACTATGTCAAGTAATTCAGGTAAATGCGCGTCCAGAGATTTGACCAAGAGATCGATCACAGATTCACTGATGCTAATGGAAAAATTGCGTGCGCCACAACTCGCACTGACGAGCGACATCTTTTAATGGAGGCATAGCGGATCGATATAATGCGTAAGCCACTATAGGTAAGTGGAAAATGTCATGATAAAGGATTTATCTGTCATTTGCGCAAATTAATAAATTTAAACTTATACATAACAATGGAAGTCAATGTCATAACGCGTGAATCTGACAGGGGATTGTCTTTTTTGATCCACGTCTTATCAATATTTATACAGAACAAACATGACTGGACTAAAAGTGGAATCTGCGTAGTATGCGTACAAAAGGTTGACTACTACAAATAACTTGTAACTGCCTGCGCACATTTCATCCTTATTTTATCTGTTATAAGGTATTTGTTAAGGTAATTTACTGTCCATTATATTGCAACAAGTGCATGTGGTACGAGGCTGTCGCTTTTTGTGGTTATCGCCTTAATTTAGCTTCATTTATGACTAACTTCCTGTTTTGAGTTTTAATGCTTTTATTTTTAAGGGACAACTTCCTGTTTAACTGTCATCATAAAGGTAGTTTAACGGCAATCTAAGAACAGAAGGTTGTAATGAAGTTTATAAAATGTGCCTTGATATTAGCAAACTCCCTTGATAATTGCCCTCGCTAAAATAATAGTAACACTGCCAATATGATTCAGTGATATTTTAATGCAGGCTGTAAACATAATAATAAACAAATAAAAGCTGTTTTATGATGTGAAAATACAGGAAACACACAATGAGAACAAAACAGAATGGTGTGACCTGTAAATATAACAATTTCACAACAATTGCTGACAAAGTTAAAAAGTACAAACCTTGTTTAAGTCAGAGTAATATTTGTGGGAAACTTAACTAGATGTAATCTCACCATAACTGATTTATATATTTCTAGAAAGCCGTTCTTCTCCTGAGTTCTTCAACATTAGTGAAGCTGTCTCTGAAGTATATCATCCAGAGAAAGCAGAAAAACTAATGTCACTTATTTATCTTCTGTGTAATTATTTACCCAGTCACCCAGACTTCTATACTAATATACAGTATTAAATTGACAGACTTGTTTTAATATTTCACTTAGATGGTGTGAAGTTTGGAACTGATGTCCAAACCGTTCAAATTTTAATAACTCTTACAACATAACGTCAGTAACGTTTCGGTTTAAGCATGCACAAACAAAAGTTTGAAATGAAAGTTGCTTCTGGATGACATCATGAAACACTTTTGTTGAAAATTTGTTTAAAGTGGAAATCATACAATCATTTTTAAATTTTGTACAGAGAATAAACATTTAAAAAAAAAAACAAGAACTTTGAGTGCCTTTGGCTGGGTGTTTATACCTTTATATGGGTTGGTGGGTGGATGCATTGGCCTGTCCCACTTCCTCAACCGAGACACCGGATTGGCTCTCTGAGAGGAGGCTCCTCTAAACATCACAGGCTGCTGTGACAGATGGAGCAGACAAAGTCAACAAATCACCTCAAACAAACCAACGTCAGCCAGTTCTAAGCTGCCAAATGCAGTACTTTGGTTTCAAGAGTTGCAGATCTAAACCAGAAATGTATCACCAAAACTAGTCCTGTGCATGCATGTGGGTCATGGACAGACATTCCTTACATAAAGACATCCATACACTCTATTGTATTAATCACAACAATAACCCAAGGCAGTGGCGTATTTTTGAAAACTATTTAGAAATGAGAAATCTGGAGAGGTGGCATACTTTTATGCTAAGCCTGTTTACTCCTAAATAAAAGTCAGCACAACAAACTGAAGTCAGGAGTCACCTTATTAAAATATGTAATTTATTTAATCAGTATACATACAGCTATTTTGTAAAAGAAAAAAAAAAGAAAGAAAAAAAGCCTGAGATGGTTTGTTAGAGAATCATAGTGATCAAACATCATAAACATCATACCAGAAAGACCAGGATTCAGGTTGTGAAGAATTTTAGAGTGGTTTGGAAAACAATATTCAAAGCTATAACTATATTAGAGCACTTTTCAAACTATCAACTAAAAACAGAAAGAGTCTGGCACACCAGCAAACCTGCAAAGACTTGGTCATCCACCAATAGAGAAGCATTTAAGAGGCTCATGGTAACTCTGGAGGAGCTGCAAAGATCCACAAGCAGGAGAATTTCCACCACAGTGGTGCAACCTACAAACCTGACCTTCATGAGGCAATGGCAAGAAGAAAGCCGTGGCTGTTGTCAAATGAAACCAAAATGTAACTCTCTGGTGTAGATGCAAAACACAATGTGTGTCAAAACACTGACACTGCACCCTTTCCACCAGGACACTGTGGAGTGATATAGATCAACACATGTTTCTCATTCAAGCACTACATCCAACTGAGGACCTTGGGTGTGACTTGACCCTGGGCTAGAATGTGCAGAAATATAAAATCCGTAGATTAGCAAAGTAGATGTACATTGTTGGAAACTTTAAGCTGTAAACCCTTCAAAAACATCTTTAAATTATTGATTACAACCCACCTTTTAGATATTTTTAAGTTAAAATATTTATTTACCCATGTTTCCTACTTCCATTTCACAAGAACAAGCTACTATCTTGTATTCTTTCATATAGAACTTCATGAAAAGATGCTGCACTGGTTATAAACTGAGATACTGTGCAAAAGTTCAAGGGGTGTAAATACGTTTGCTCTGTAAAAAGCTCAAACAATGTTATTTACCAAAACACTTACAACATAAACAGAAGGGTTCATGGAGCATCCCGTTCTCTTACTATAAGAGTTTGCTGTCGTACACTTTGTTGCGTAAAATGACGCACGCCCTTACCCACCAGGTCAAGGACCTGTCTGTTTTAAATGTTCACCCAAACTCACTTCCAAGCTCAGTCTCGGCATCTCTCATTGGTGACCTCCACCCCTGCAGGCTTCTCTGGTTCAGGACTCCGGCCGTTATGCAGCGGGCTTTGTTCGGCCGGAGCGCGTCGCTCGCTCAGCTGGCGGCAGCGGCTCTCGACGGTATACTCGCTGCTCGGAGCGCCCCGCTGCTGCAGCGTCTGGAGCGCTCAATGTCCTCCGTCTCTATCCCGCCGCCCGAATGCATGCTGCGACCGCTAGAAGTGCCCGTGCGTTACCTGTTCGGTCCGGGGCCTTCAAACGTTCCTCCACGTGTCTTAGCAGCAGGAAGCAAGCCTATAATTGGTCACCTGCATCCAGAAATGTATGAGGTAACTATTATGACAATCAGTAGGATTCAGTTATCTCAGATTTGGTTTGTCGCGAGGAAATGAGTTTCATTTGGGTTGCCTTTTGGTCTTTGATGATGCGGTTCCATTTTATTATTTTTCAGAGCTCTTTGATACAGTTTTGTTATTTGGAGAGATGTTGGCGGTTGTCGTCCTAGCTTTGATTATTGCCACTAAATTGCTAGAGTTTTCTTTTTAAATGAGCAAACCTTAGAGATATATAATATATAAGGTTTGTGCGTAATTACGCACCGTCTGTGAAGCGCACCCTCACTGCTACCGCAGATGAATATAGCCTTCTAGTTTCAATTACGTCGAAAAGCCCTTTTTCACGTTTTTTAAATTCGTGTCACAGATCATGAACGATATCAAAAAGGGCATCCAGTACGCCTTTCAGACAGAGAACAACATGACCATATCAATGAGCGGCTCCGGACACGCAGCCATGGAGTGCGCCGTGTTCAACGTTGTGGAGCCAGGGGAGAGCGTCCTCATTACCGTCAACGGGATTTGGGGAGAGCGCGTGGCTGAAATTGCTGAACGACTGGGTATGATGTTTATGTTTTATACATGGCTTTACGCACACACTTGATTGATCACTGTCGATAACCCCCCCCCCCCCCCCCCATCAACACTGAAACTGAAACTCAATTAAAATATATATAATATGTATTCTGAGATAACTGTTGTACTCCTTTATTTATGAAATTCTTTTTCGTTTGTTTGTTCTGACTTTAGGTGCCAATGTACACAGACTGGTAAAGGCACCAGGAGGATGTTACACCAATAAGGAAATCGAGCAGGTTTGGACTATGTCTTACAACTCTGACTATAACTGAACATCTGAATTGTTTTCTTCGAGGAGACTTGGGTTCATTGAAGAATAAGAATAAGAGAATAAGAAGAGTTGGGTGATTAAAACTCTTTGTGTTTTAGGCCATAGAAAAACACAAGCCGGTCTTGTTTTTTCTTGCGCACGGAGAGTCCTCCGCTGGCCTCTGCCACCCAGTGGATGGATTTGGAGACATTTGCAGAAAGTAGGTTTCTATCCGGCATTTCTTTAAACTGAAATATGTTCACATTAAGGCACATTTCTCACAGCCCTATATTGTATGTTCTGCAGACACAATTGCCTCTTCCTAGTTGATACTGTGGCCTCACTTGGAGCAGCTCCGATTTTTATGGACAAACAAAGTAGGTCAACAAATAAAATCACAATACTTCTGTTCGGCGTTTGGCATCTATGTGATTTTTTTTTTACATTTCTTATTGTGTTCAAAGAAATTGACATCCTGTACACTGGTTCTCAGAAGGCTCTTAATGCACCTCCTGGCACAGCACCCATCTCTTTTAATGATAGAGCATGGTAAGACTGAACACTGTAGTGCATCACTGAATGTCTAGCCAAAAAAAAAGAAAAGAAAAGATTAGGCAAATTATTAAAGCTGCCTTTTTTTTTGTTCCCCAACACAGCAACAAGATGTTTAACAGGAAAACAAAGCCAGTATCGTATCTCTTTGACATGACACATTTGTCCAACTACTGGGGTTGTGATGGCAGTCCAACAAGAGGGTGAGTGATTCGTTTTTTTATTATTTGTGCCAACAAAGTAATTCGGGTTATTCTAATAAATAGGTCCAGTTCAGTTTTTAAAGTTTATGATCAGAAATATACCACACGTTGCTTGTGTTGTAATGTTTAACTTTCAGTTGATAAACGTCAAACGATAAACTTATCAGTTATAAACGTTTGCTGCTTCTCATTTAGTGATGAAGGAAATTCAAAATTTACAGAAGAAACAAATGACGAATGAGATGTTAAAATTCCTCATTTTCAGTGATGTGCACAAATGAAACAAAATACATTTTATGTTTTGCATTATACCTTGTAAAACAGTTACCAAACCAAAGATACTCATTTGTAAGACAAAAAAGAACAGATTAGAGATAATAGCTTGCTCTGGGTTTTAGATATCACCACACTGGTCCCGTTTCTGGATTCTTTGCACTGAGAGAGAGTCTGGCAATTCTTGCTGAAAGGGTAAAGAGATATTTCACTATTTTTCCACCTTACCACATCAACTGAATTTAATACTTTAAGATTTCCCTTTAGACTTTAAACTGTACTTACTTCAAATTCTCTTTACATTATTATTATTATCATTATTATTATGCATATTTTTTTTGGCATCTGCTAATTTTGATCTTAATAAATAAAGCCAAGTATAACAATCATCAATAGCTCTGGACTGCCTACTGATTGGTCTCAAATCTGCTGGTTTTCCTGTATGGAAGTTAAAATTAGTCCACAATATGAGCTATGTCCTTTATTTTTTTGCAAGTAAGACTAGAAAATGGCCAATCTTTGTCTCCCTCTAGGGGTTGGAAGAGTCCTGGAGGAAACACAAAGAGGTTGCAGCCTACTTCTACAAAGGACTAGAAGACCTTGGCCTCAAGCTTTTCATCCCTGACAAAGTAAGACTGTTTAAAAGCTCAGAAACATTTAATGTTTTTTTTTTGTTTTGTTTTGTTTTTTTGTTTTTTTGCTTGATTAGTAACTGTAGAACGTACATTTGAAAGAAGCGTGTGAGAAAATGGGACAAATACACTAAAACCAGTTGGTCAAAAAGTATGCTAAAACTATTTTCTTGGCATGATGCATTTCGTGCAGGAGTTGAGGCTTCCTTCTGTTACCACCATATGCATCCCCGAAGGCTATGAGTGGAGAGAGATGCTCACCTACATTATGAAGAATCACCAGATGGAGATAACAGGGGGACTGGGTCCATCCGTCGGCATGGTTGGTTTCATTTTAGAAGTGTGAACATGCAAAGGTCTCATCATTAGGGTCACTAAAGGGGATTTAAGAGATATGACCTTTAGACCTCATAATATTAAAAAAAAACATATAATGAAAATGCAATGCCTTTTCTTTTTAACATCCTATTCATGTTTTAATTAAACATTTGACATTGCACACATTAGATCTCTTTCTATCTAGATACAAAATAACAGACATGTTAACGTGTATATTTAAAAAGTAGATTCCATCTAAATACTTACATCAGAAACAGCATTGAAAGACTTGCATCAGTTTTTTTTCCCTTTTTTTTATAATCCTGAGTCACTGCAGTCATTAATGCACCCTCTGTTTTAATTAGGTGATGAGAATCGGCTTGATGGGATACAACTGCGAGAAGACCAATGCTGACAAGGCATTGCATGCCCTGGCAGATGCTCTGAAGAACTGCAAAAAGAGCAAGGCTTAAGAACTCATACTCTCACAGCACCGACTCTGCACACATTCATAAGATATATCCAACATGGTTGGAACATTGAATAAAGTGCAGAAATCTCTCAGTGCTATCTACTCTAAGGATTTTTCAGTATAGCCCTTGTATATGTTTGCTATTATTAAAATAAAGTTGCAGAAGCTGCCATGCTGAGTGCACTGATGATGTTAATAAAGTCTGTTTTCTGAAATACTTAAATGCTCTTGTGTCGTTAAACGGAAAAGCTGAAATTTCCTGATATTTTTAAAAAAATATCTCAAGCAAACTGTTCCAACTATCTTATTTTCATAACTGCTTATCCTTGCAGGAACAGAGTTAGCTGTTGCCTATATCCAGTAGTTGGTGGGTGAGAGAAAGAGTACGCCCTGGACAGACCAACAGTTCATTACTGAGCAACTCAACTAGCACCCAAAGAAATTCATGTTTTTGGAGCACCTTATGAGAACTCACACCTGCGTGCAAATTAATTGCAATAAGACCCTTGGTTGGGATTCAAACCAAGGAACTTCTTGCAAGGCAACAGTACTGTCACTTGTTTGAGTCAAAAGTTTGGAGATTTAACATTTGAATCATATTCAACTTGGTTAGCTCAATTCTAATTCAACTAATTAACAGCTGTGCTCATTTAGTTTGTCATCTCATGCACCTTGTCACCGCCGACAAACTACACTTCCCAGGAGTCCATGCGGTGCTCGCTCGTTAGCTGCGTCAAAACAGGTCCTACCTCTTTGCGTCTTTCGCTTTATATTTTTGTCCTTTGTTAGGATTCATACTCTCCGTCCAGAAGCTAATTTTGTCCATGGCGTCTCCCACTGATGGCAACGGTAAGTCCGGAGGTCATGTTTAAATTAAGGTTAAACTATAAATGAAACAATGTTAAAGGATTTTTTGTTTTACTGCTTAAATGATTTGTCACAGTGACACGGCATCTCGGTCGTTGAGACTGTTAAAAAAAATCTTTAGCTTTTTTCTTAAATAAGTTACTGAGTTTCATAAAATATTTGTAATTATTATTTTCTTGTTACATTTCCTTTTGCCATGCACTTCATTTAGGTGACCTTTGTGCATGCATTTGAGTTTAACATAAACAGACACCACCGCTTCATGTATTCTGTGAACTGCGCATGTCAAGTGACTTAATCGTTTTTTTTTTGTTTGTTTTTTTTAGTTAGTTTTTTTAACGATTCTCGTTTTATTTGGCAGATTTAATTTTACTTTTTTTATTTTTGTCTTATTTGGATTCAGTCGTCTTCCTGCCATAAGTTTCTTCTTCCTCGAGTGTTTTTCATCAACGTCATACAGTACTCTACTGCCATCTTCTGGATTCAGACCAGTGTACAGATTCTGCAGGAAGTGAATTTTTATTGTCGCAAAACAATTTATTTTGTCAGATTTCATTATGATGTTGAAATTAGACTTTTTTTTTTATTCGTCCCATCATTTTAATGAAATATTTCACACTGCGACTAATATTGTGCTCTCCTTGCGTTTCTGTATCATGTTTGTTCAACTCATTCTCTTTTCGCCCTGAGAACCAGACTTGGTTTGTGGGCCCCTAAGTTTCAATCTTAACTGTTGCCATGATCTGGACATGTTTGTAACCACACTATGTGTGTTTCTAGTTTCTGTTAAAATAACTTGGATCCTTTTTATGCAATGGAAAATTTGTAGACCATATTGACAGAGAGCTCGTCCTTTTCTGTAAAGAATCTAAACCCTAGCATTTGGGCCGTGTTTACTGAAAGCAAACAAAATAATTTTCTGCTTTATAAAGAGCATGGACACACACTCGCTTAATTAAAAGTCACATCACACAGGGAGTGTTTACCAGGGTTTTATTGAGAGTGGACTCTTGACCTGTGTGTGTTTATTTTCAGTAGCAGTGGAGCTGAATCCCATCCTCAAGCCTCTCAGCTGGCTGCTGGGTACCTGGGAGAGCGACGAACCCGGAGAAGGAACCTTCCCCACCATAAAGCCTTTCCGATACACTGAGAAACTACATTTCAGTCATGTTGGGCAACCAGTCATCAATTTTACGTACGTTAACCCTGCAGAGCTAGACTTTGTCTCAGCAGCAGAATTAAACTTATTTCCAGCTCATTCCTGACTGTTTTGTTTAGGTTTAACGCGTTTCATGCGGAGTCCAATAAGCCCCTTCACAGAGAATGCGGTTTTATTCGAATCCAGCCGGGGACAAACAAAGTGGCCTTCATCATCGCACAGAACTCGGGTAAGACAGCAACTAAACACAACCAAGTTTCTGATAATCAGTGCTGTTTTACGTTCTTCTGATTTTTTTTTTTTTTTTTTTTAAAAAAAACCCCTAAAAACTTGAAATCACAAATGCCATTATATTGAAATGCAGAATCAGATTCTGCAGCAATTATGTCAAGTATGACTAACTCTGATTTAGAGCCTGTTACACAGACATGTAAACAAACACTAAAAATGGCCGCTTTGTCATTTGTTTTCTTTTAATTTGCTCTCAAGTCATTGAATTTACAGATTTTAGTTTCTCCACCCAGGACAAATGTGTTCTGTCTGCAGAGATATCCTCATCTGTCGGTTTTCCTTGTTCATGCCTTCGCTATATTCGTACTAGCATGGCTTGTTTCAAGGCTGGATGTTGTGTTTTTATGTAGGTTTGGTGGAGATTGAAGAGGGGGAGCTGACAGGAAATCAGCTCAAGCTGCAATCTCAAAGCCTGGGTAGAATCTCTTTTGCCAAAGAGCCCCATGTACAACAGGTGAAACTGATCAGTCATCATTTATACCCAGAAATGTGCTGATATTACTGTATTCTGAAAGCCTCCATAAGCTTTAAGAATGCTATATTTTCCTTATATAGCACATAACTTGCTTTCTGTCACTTTGATTATTGCGTTACTTTTCTCTTTTCTTTCAGATTGGCAGAGTCTTGCAACTTCGACCAGACGGGAAGCTTGAACAGACTGTTTCCATGGCAACTGACAACCAGCCACTCACTCAGCACTTGTCCATCACTTACAGCCGGTCATCTTGACCCAACCAGCCTCGGCCTTGCCCTTGTGCTTTTTATCCCCACACCTATCAGAGCAACATTTTAGGAGTCTGGGTCCGAAAACTTTTCTTTCTCAGGGAGTTTGTTTGTCATGCTTTTTTTTTCTTTTTTTTTACATTGTATGCATTTAAATATGTCCCTGTTTTAAATCTACATGGTCCTAATGGATAATAAAGATTAAACTTAAAACAGTAACACTTTTGTTTTGATAACTGACTTAAATTAGGAAAAGTAATTAGGTTTTACACATGCATATTTCTCAAAGCACATGGCCTCATTTTAAGCCTGTATCCGAAGGTGATTAGGACAGAAAAACTGGTATTTTAAATTAAAAACCTGAGATTGGAGCCTTTAACTTTCTTTGTCAATGTTATAAGTAATTCCACCAAAAATAATTTTTCATATGACTTATGTAGAGTTTACAAACTGTAAACAGGTAATGATTGCAGCCTATATTTAATAGAAAACTTTTTTTTTTTTTTTGCAAAAAATTGTGAGCACATCAGACCATGTGGTTCTTTGTCATACACTAACTAACAGCTTGCTGTTAATGTGACCAGTAACACACCTGCACTGGGAACTCTGGCTTATTCTTCTGACTGGATGTCATCTGTCTCCGAGATTAGAACCAGCGAATTACTCACTGGAAGGGATTGAAACTAGAACCATAAGTCGGTCCAACAGTCGAAATCTGAACTTTGCCAGAAAAACTTTTACGTTTCAAGCCATATGCTACGTCGTCTACTTTACAAATAAAATTGCTGCAAAGACCTCCATAGAAAAGAATTGGTGAAGAAAAGCCAAACAATTTAATTTATGCAACTAATGAGAACACATTTTTGACCATCCCAATGTTTGTCTCAGTTTAAATATTTCTAATGGGAACTTTGTCAAATTCACACCAGATGTCTGCAATAACAGCTTTGGCCTCGTCGGACCAGACCAATTGTAAAAATATTAAAGGTGGTAAACTTTACTGTATTTGAATCAAATATTGCATTTGGAATGACCCCATTTTAGACCACACTACATTAATCTTTGAACTTTTCAATTCCCGAGACATGTTTAGGCAGCACTCTGAAGCTTCATCAAGTTCCTACAAAATAAAATTATTTTTAAGAACAGCTGGAGAACCGAAAGAAAGTGCCATAAGTATTGGTAAGCATTTGGTGAAATTTATTGTGGGTTTAAAAAAAAATGGAGCAGACACAATTGCAAAAATAACACTGTACTTTAAACCCAATACACACATTCAATGTGTAGTGCTTGCTGTAGTGGCAGGTTTTATGCTGCGGTGGAATCGATTGTTTATCACCAAATACATAAATAAAAATCTTAAAATCATAAATAAAATATACAGGTTAAAAACTGAAGTCAGTAAAGCAAAAAATATCACATGTACTTTGTGAAAGTCATCTGAAAGTTATAAAAAAAAATGGGCATGGCTGAAAAAAAAAGTTGTTTAAATTTAAAAAATATATATATACATTTACATCGTCAATTTCAGCTGTACTTGAAGGGAGACACAGCTTGTGCTTTGGCGAAAGCGCAATAGTTTCATCCCATGAAATGTAAACAATACAGCCAAATGCTGCTCAGAGAAAGTGGACTCAGCAGGGTGAAATCTTATCCTCTGCAGGCACCAGAAACCTCTCGGCTAATGTTACCAGCTAGCTTAGCATCAATCCAGAAGTCACCTTCTGCTCTCCTCTGGAAACATACATTCTAAAAAGAGCAAATCTCCCACAGGACACCGGCAGTAAGAACAGCCTCGCATTAAATCAGAGAAGGAGTGTTTACTGCAATTTGACAAACAGTGAGAAAAAGCGTACAACAGGTGGAGCACGTTGTGAAAAATAACATTTACGCTGTTAAATATTAAGGTTATCCTCAATTCTCCGCTGAAAACATCAGGCGACTACTCTTTGGTAGAAGGGCAGTCACTCGCAGGCTTGTGCAAAACATGACACACCGCTGATGAAACATTTGTCAGTGACCATTCAGCAACACAAAGGGAAGAGCTGGGAAAGCTCAATCCTCATCAGGCACAGCGAGCATTTCCGTCTCACCTTTCATCGACAAGACAGAGATTTGAGTCCTATGTTTTCACCAGTTCACTGCTCCTTCATGATGTAGACGTACACAGTAGTGAGAAAATATTTCAGGGAGTCGATGACTGATGACAGCCAGGGACGTTCAGGAGCGCAGTCCATCTTCACCACGCATTTCATAATCTCTGCCTGTTGGAAAGGGGAAACGGAGTTTATTTTAAAAGTGATGCCAGACGTTTGCTGATTCAGAAAGTGCTTTACCTCTTAAATGCTGTTTTAATTTAAGGTTTTCAAACCTAAATCTGCTGGCATTTTGAATCACTTTGGGCCAAACCTTTGCTGTACTTTCTAGTAATATTTTTACAGTCCTCATTGATGGTTGAGGTTATTAAACATTTTTGAGTTTTGCAAAACCCTTGTGGCAAAAATTCACATGCACCAAGAAACTGCAATTAGAACAGAATAAAGTAGAATAGAAATATCCTTGATTGTCCCACAGAGGGGAAAAAAATCTGTATGGTTGTATCATTTTATTTTTTTTTCTTTATTCATGATCATCTTCAGACTTTCTCAAATGTACCAAATATTTAATCACTTTCTGGATTTTAAACATCTTTAAGTCACTCTCATTGTTTCACAAAATACCCCTAAAATAACAGATTTAAATATTGTGTGCTGTAGCTAGTAGTGGGATGGGACTATAAATAGGTCACATTTTGATTTTATTGCATAAACATTTAGCTGGATACTGTAGCTATATGAAATGAACATGGCTGATAAAGTGCAGTTTTACAGTTACCCTTCTCCCTCACAAACAGTGCAACTCTCAAATCATTTAGCAAGAAGGCAAGGCAGTGCATCAAAAATACAAGGTTGTTTAATTGATTTAAATTCTTAGTTGAGCATCTTCCTTTAGGGTTTGTAAATGAGGGCCATTTATTAAGCAGCAGTCTTGCTTCTGAATCGGGTTTTTAATTCAGAAAAATTAAAAAAAAAAAAAAAAAAACACCACAGACTCACCCATCCTCCCCGTCTCTTCAGCCAGGGAACGAGAAATTTGCGGACAAACTGCCCAAGGCTGTCCACTATGATGTGCACTGTGGTGGGATGTCCCTGTCTGACGCAGTCCACTGCCAGGGCTCCAGCTACTGCATACATGGCAACCACTTTACCCCATGTTATACCTACAGCGCAAAAATAAAAATAAAAACATTAAAGACATTAGTGCAGTAGGTTTGATTTTAAGTGTGTATGTACAGCCAAAGCTGAGCTGATCTGAGAAAACACTGCTGCTGATCTCATCTCGTGCCTCAGGGTGTTTAACTTGGAATCCAGGTTTTGGTTGCTAACGATATTGATTCTCTCTAACAGTCACTGTGCTGGGTGCGTAATGGACCAGAAACAAAAATAAAAGGACATCGGTTTCTCCTCTTCACGGAAGCTGAATTTCTGGACAGGAATCAATAAGCCTTTATTTACAACATTAGCCATCCTTTATTTCCAGGCAATAACCCGTCTCCCCTCTGAGTTTTCATATTGTGCAGCCATTGGACCTTGTACTGAAATAAAAATAAAACACCAGGTTCAGGTCAACAAACCAGAGTAATCTGAGTTAATGTGACTGATAAGAGGTCTTCTACAAACCACCAGCCTTACTGTCAATTAAAGAGGTTGGGATTATGATTATGATAGCTTAAAAGCTGGAAAAGAACATAGCGTAAAAGCTTTTCCACATTTTGTTATGTTACAACCAAAACATTATTTTTGATTTAATAGGACACAAAGAAGCACAATAAATTGTGCCATGCATTTGCTTTTAGCTCTACTTACCCCTAAATAAAGAATGCAAAGAACTGACTTCAGAAAAAAAAAAAACAAAACGAATTATTCATTACAAAACAGAGACTACCTGTGTGCAATTTTATCTTGGTATAAACGCGGCTGTTTCACGAAGGCCTAAGAGGTTTGTTAGAGAACCAGTTATTTATCTGTATTGCTTCTGTTCTTACAAGAGCTTTTTTTATGTTTTACAGCATTCATTTCTACTAATGAACAAACAAAGCTCCATGTGTGATGAAAAACTACGTGCATATCACACTAAACACATGATACTCCAGGTGAAACAAGGCGATGGTGACATCATGGGAAGTTGACCAGATCCAAATTAAGCTAATTTAAAGGAGGAAGAGAATTATCCAAAGTCCAGATCACAATCCAATTGAGAATCTGTGACGAGACTTAATAACTACTATCCAGATGCTTGCCATCTAATCTGATGAAGCTTGAACTGTTTTTGCAAAAACAAGCGGGGTAGACATACCCAGAAACTCTGCAGATGCAAGTGAAAAGTTGGTCCACAGAATACTGATTTAGAGAACTGAATAAAAATGCAGCCCACAGTTTACAGATTGTTTTATTCTTTGAGCATTATTTAAGAAAGAATTGGAAAAAAAAAAAACATTTCACAGTTATGCTCCATTTTGTGTTGGTTTATCAAATCAAATCTCAATAGGACACAATGAAGACTAATGTAAAAGGGGTATGAATACTTTGACATAGAACTATAAACTGAGCCTACAAAGCCTGACCTGACGATTACAGCCACACGGTCAGTTCTAGGTACCGTTTTCAGGGAAGCTGGCCCTCTCATAATAGCCATCAGGAATGCAGCTAATGGCTAATGTCTTCGGCCTCTTTTGGTCCCGCTTGCTTTGTCATGAATGGTCCCCGGGGCTGACCTGCAGAGTCTGACGGTGGCTATAAGGGGATAGAGCCGTGGGTGAGCTTAAATGAGATAAGTGTCCATGGACGCTGTCCGAGCACATCATGTCTCAGTCCCTACTGAGAAGCGGGCCGAGAATAGACATGAGATTGTCAGGGATAAAAGAGGAGGGCGGGAAGAAATTGAACAGGAGTGGGAGGCAGAAGAAGATAAACGAAGGAGAGACGAGCCATGTTGATTTTACTGGAGAACAACAGAGCACAGAAGGCCGCTTCAATTTCTTTTTGGGCTGAAGAATGCTAACAAATACCTAAAAGCTAAAAATAAACTTTTAAAGCAAAAGGAAAGGAAAAAGTACCTCTGATTATTTATTTTTTTTGTGCGTTGCCTTTTTTAATCAAAGTTCTCGACCGAGCTCAGAAGGCAAAGTGCAACTCAAGCTCCCGAGTTTGTTGTTCTTTCAGAGGAATCCCACGCCATTTCCACAAATTACGGCCCTGTGACATCAGAGTGGGGGAGACATTCGGCCAGAGCGCAGGCATGAAAATTATATTAAGAAAGTCTGTTTTTGGCACATCCAGGCAACGAGCCAAATGTTGCATGTTCATCACAGGGCTGTTGGATTTCCTCTAATCTATCCCCGAGGCTTACAAAAGAGAACATGGAATTGTTTTTTTTGGAAACTTCAAAATGTCAGCACTGTTTTTGGTAGCGAACGCGGAACATCTGTTGTTGAGAAACCCAGAAATCATATCAACATGTGAACCGAGCTCAAGATTCGTATCAACAAGAAAAACCTAATAGAGATTGCATAATTTGTTTCCCCCAGAGAGCCTATAGAACACGTCCAGGAAACGACAACGGAGGTCATTTTTCAGCATTTGATCAGATCCTCACACACAGGTTTCATTTGTTGCCTCTCTCATTCAAGAAGTCTTTTCCATGAAAAAAAATTTACAAAAAGATGCTTATGTGGACCATTTGTCTAACATTTTGCATGCAAACAGAAATTAGCAAGTTTAAGAGCATTTTGTGGAATATGACATCCTGTCACTTCCGAAGTATAGATGTTTCTTCTGATGGACTCCCTTTTTGAATAGTGGGTGCTTATTGGGATCAAGGTCGTAGAATTCACATCGTTCAGCTGCATCAGCATGAGGCGTTTTGCTTTAGTTGTAAAGTCAGTGTTATTTTTGTATTTTTTTTTTTATTATCTGAAGATCAACTGAATCTGAAATGATATTTCAATGCTTTATATGGGCTCACAAACGGTCAGAAAATTAATTCCTAGATTAGTCAAAAAGTAGTGATGTCATCAGTTTTCTCTTTATAGGTCCAAGCATCTGGCAAACATTTGTTAGAAAACTGACAGCTACGGGGAATCCTTGTTGCACAAAGCATCACCATTCACAACAACTTTTTGAAGGTGCTTGGATGATACGCGACAACGTTTAATTTCACTTTTGGATAAATAAACATTGTGTAATTGAGCTGAATTGAATTGAGATCATGTTAGACATTTTTTGATTTAAATATCTGCATAAATACAATGACGCAGCAATTTTGCTCAGGCTCTTCGTAATGTAAAAACTGACTCCCAAACCCATCACCATTTGACCCCATGTGCATTTCAGATTTAGATCAAGGTTCAAAAATCTGTACAAAATTGCCAAAGTATATGAAGGAGGTATTTCACAGATAATCTCTCACCCTGGAATTTAATAACTCAAATTCCAAAATCATGCCACATGGGAGCGTGAGCTCAGCCTCAACTTTCTTGATGAATGGTGGAAAAATGTTCTCACCAAGATTAATTAAGTTTCCTCTTGTGCTCGCCTCACTTATTCGGTTTAAGGAAGCACACAGGGTTCATTATTCCAAATTCAGATTATCGAAGATTTACACAGAAATAGAAGAAAAATGTTTAAGCTCACATTGTCATTTATGTTGTGCTATTTGTTGTGACGTCTGTAGGGTTGAGCCAGGGCAAAATGTTGATGGGATGGGTAATGTGGGGGTAATATACTGGATGTATGTGTTTGTTGTTTATGATGTCCTATGTTGAGACTTAAATTTGAACAAACAGAGAGAACTTTAAAAGGGCCATGATGTCTCACAAGACTAACGCATTCAGAGATAACAGACAGAAAAAAGTGTGTGCTGAGGAAACGGCATAATAAAAAGATAGTGATCTCAATTTCCTTATAAAAACTCAAGATCTGAATGAGTAGTTATGTAATAATTCAATAGGCTGCGTTATAAATTAGCGGGGAAAATGGCTTTATTTAGGATTACATAAGAACTGTAACTAAATTAGTCGCTTTTCTACAAAGGGATTGGCTTGAAAAATTATGACTGATGTTCATAAATTAGCATTCTCCTCTGGGGCCACTTTGCTTGGATCATTATCTAGTATTTGTGGAGTCTTATGAATTTCTTTCATGTTTTCTATCAAGGCAAACATGCTGTAAAACCCAAGTTAGAAACTTTTTCTTCCAGTCAAAGTATAACTTTACAAGTTTCTTAACTGTGAAGTTAAAATATGTACGACTGTGTTTTTTTTTTTTTGTTGTTTTTTTTTAGATAATGTCCCCCTCCACCTATGACTGATTTATCCACTCACCCACTCTCTCTTACTGAAAGTCCCTCTCTTGCAAACTAGGAAAACTACAGAGACACCGGTGTTAAATCAAACTAACTGCCTTCATCTGTAATTTCAACTCCAAGTCACTTCCTGTGCTGGCAGAGCTCCTACACACTTAATAAACAGCGTGTTTACAATCATCATCATTGTCATCATCATCACCGCCACCTCCTCCTCATCCTCCTCCTCCAGGGTCATGGCATACCTGCTGCGAAGATCTCCGTTGCCACGCCGAGAAAGGCATCTGAAACCATGTTCTCCATGGCAACTGAAATGTTAAGCTGCCGTGCCACGTTCCTGTACAGACTGGGCTGTATGCACTCCAACTCATCGCCTAGGAACAAGAGACAGAGAGGGACACCAGATTGTTAGGGAGGGAAAAAAAAAAAAAAACATTAAAGCGCCATGAAAGAGACAAAACACTGTCAGGCAGTAAAATTTAAATAAATCGGCAAGACTAAACATAAAACTGCGTGCAGAAATGAAAATAGAAAGAACAACAGATGCCGAGTAGATTCAGACATGGTCTTTTACTCATCCGTTTCTCCAAGCCTATGTCTGAAAATAGCCGATAGAAAATATGTGGGAGAAAAATCTATTTATATTCAAGTCTGAAAGGCTGTTCAGTCCATTCTCTTGCATCTCACATGCATTATGTTTTGTAGTTGTACAAGTTATTTCTCACAGTTTCCCCCTTAGAATATACAGGATGTATTTTATATTTTTTTCTGGCAGATAAAGATTAGGAGACTGATTTTAAGGTGTTTTATCCCATTTACCGTTATTGTTAAGAAAAAAATGACTGGGTTTGTTTTTCAAATTAATTTCTTCAAGGTCCGTTTATATCTACATTTGTTGCTAAAAGACAGAATAGCAGTGCCAAAAGGCTGAGAGACAGCTTCAGATAATAAAGTGATGAGAAGACACAGATTTACGGGTCTTTGAGGATTAACCGATTGCAAAATCTCTTTTTCAACAGACTATAAACACATACATGCCAAAAGGTTTGCTGGATGATCCTTAGTAGAGGTAGTAGTTCTGAAACCAACATAAAATGAAAGGATTACGAGAGCAACCTCGCTTGTGCATTATCTAACCACCTTAACCATTATCTGTCATTTGCTACACTCATGATAGTGCATCAAAACACATATTGGTTGGTTCATATATTGTTGCATTTAATGAAAAGGAAAAAAAAATTGAATTTCTATGCATTGATCAGAGCCGATCAAGAGAAAATGGGCCAATTCCAATTTCTGGGATCCGTCCATCTACACATAAATGGCCCTCTACAGAAACAGCCAGATTTAAAGCTCAGTTATTCCAAAACTCCTCTCACCAAGACAAAGAAGCACCAGGGACACCTCGGCGAGCGCTGCATTTGGGGGCAAGAAGTTAATTTCAGTCTTGGACCAACCCAGCCCGTTCTGGTTGAGCCTGGATAGAATATAGTCTCTGCAAAGTGCTTTGGACTGAGACACCAGCTCCTTCTCGGTCAGCGACCGGTCGAAGACATCGAGGACCTCCGAGGCGAACACCGAAGATCGCCGGAGAACATCCATGTCCTGCTCCTGAGGGATCTGGGTCAGTGAAAGTCTGACCTCTCGAGGATCAGCTGTGTAATCAAGAGTGTCCTGGTTTTCCTCCCAGTGGGGAGCCAAGTTCAAGGATGAGGACAAAACAGCTTCTGTGAAGATAGATAAGAATGAGGTTTATAGGAAGGGTAAAAAAAATATTACCAGAAGGGTATAAAAATAAACAAGCAAAAGCATAACTATCATGGGATGAATTAACGATTTTTTTTTTTTATTAACTAAAAATAATGTACATAAAGGAACTAAAAGTGGCCGGAAACTTATATAAGAATACCACGGAGGCGTTATTGTTGAGTCACACTGTGGGATAGTCAAGATATTGCAACACTTTTTATATTATGCAACAACAGTGATAGCATGATAACGTTTATTGGGACAGAGACAGAGCAAGACTGAGTAGGAATTAAAATATTTATCCCAACTAACGCGGAAGAAAAGACACAGAAATCAAAAACTGCATCTACTCTTACCATCAGCATTTCATGCACCTCTTTCCTGATATGACTTGACCTGATCCCGAATTTCCAAAGGAGCTGGTGGGGGGGTTAAGCCTTTCAGTTCGGACCTCTTGAGCTTCTCTCTACGAGTTAAAAAAAAATAAACTCGACTGTAAGTGTAAAAAAAAAAACTATGTTATACAGAATAATTGGTTCCCACTCCGCGAAGTTCGGGTCCTGGTCTCAATTTCGGCTCGGTCCAGTTGTTTCCGTGCACAGAGCTGACTGTTTGAGAGCCGCCGTTAGAAGACGCCTACCTGTTGTTCCACCTTCCCATTGGCGCCCACTGGGTGCGCTGTTTTTACTGCATGGAGAAGCCCGGACTTGGACGTTTGCCGCCCGCCTCTCCTTGAGTCTTATCGCCCCGGCAGGAGCGGAGACTTGAACCAAGCGCATCTACTTTCATTCACAAATCTGGGCGGATTAAACAACAGCCTGATGAGTGCGCAGGAAGGATTTAGTTCTCCAGTCCCGACATGATTCCAAGGCTGCTGGGTCATTGAAAACAGGTTTTAAAGTATTACATATTTAGTGAGGGTGAGGTTCGAACAAAGGCGTGTGTAATCTCGAACCTTTGTTTACTTATTATCACTATTATTAATAGTGATAGAGTTGTTCATTGCAATAATATAGACTCATAATTTAAAACAAAATACGCCCACTTGCTGCACCTTCTATAGCTGGAAACTATGAATTCCTTATTATTTTATTTTTATTTTTATTTTTTTACATATGTCAAGTCGGGGGCCCATTTCTTAATCTCTGAATCTACTTCCACGCAATCTTCCATAAAAGTAAGTTTACAAAGATAAGTACGTCCGCCAGAGTTATTATTCTGCGTTCATTTGTTTAACTGTATCCTTTTCACCCACTAAGTGTCGCTGTTGCAATTTTTTTTTTTTTTTTTTTTTTTTTTTGTGTGTGTGTGTGCAGTTCAATCCGTGGAAAATGTCCAATAGTTAGAAATTACAGATGAAATTTAATTCAGATAAAAGAAACCTGGAAAATAATTTTAAAAAATACCAATGATTTGTATATTTTAACCCAAGGAGGATGAGGAGTACCCAATAACATGTAATTATTAAGACAGAAAGAAATTGTATATTATGTATCCTTTAAATTGTACTAAACAATTGTATTAAAAATGCAATATATTTATCTTGTAAATATTGTACTCTTTGTATTAAACAGTATGTTACATTATTTAATACAAAATCTGGAGTATTTTTCAAGGGTTTTTGAGTCATTTTTCCTCCAGATATTTAAAACTCTGTTTTTAACATATCTACTCATTTATATTAATTATTTACTTCAAACCTTAGGGAAGTGTTTCTTTGCACAACTCATATTTGTACAAACATCTGCAGATACTCACTAATACAACCATGTTTGCCTCTGAAATATTAATGATTGTTTCTTATGCAGGAGCAATTTATTTCTACATTTACAACCAAAAGTCTTCTTGTTAGTATTTCTTTTGAAAACATTAAATAATTGAAAATGTGTAAATAATCCTATGAATTAAATCGTATCAGGGACAGATTCTTAAAAAAAACTTCAATTTGTTTATAGATTTTACTTTATATCATCCACTGATGTCAAAAGGCCATGGTCTATACTGTGTTCCAATACGGAAGAAACAACAACATGAAAACTCACTAACTCAGCTCAGTTATTTAAAAGGTTTCTCTAGTTTTTTTCCACCCATGGAAGCTTCCTCTTCTCTAATTAGCATGTCACCTGGAAGTTTCAGAATGATACAAGGTCAGCATTGGATGTTAAAGAAAGCCACTCCCCTTTTTCTTTCCCCCTCCCATGTGATTTTGTTTACATTCATAAGTAAAGATGAGAAAACAGATTTTCATATACAGTATGTGTGGAAACTTCCCAGGAGTTTTCTAGTCTTTTGTAAAGTTTCCAGATTTTAGCATGTTATAAACTCAGTTTTCTGCTCAGTTTTTCAAATAGCCACAAAAACAATTTTGGTAATGTTGTGTATTTTTCTTGAATGTGAAGGACAGGAGTCAGACTGGCTTATTTTTATTTATGTTTAGATCTCCGACAAGTGTCACAGTACTTTGGTGATCAGAATGATTACACTGTATCAGACCGAAGTTATTTCTTCAACTTCACACCTTTCCTTTGGGAATTGTCAAGCCCAACTGGGAATAGTGGTCAATGTAAAGAGTCCTCTGTGGTGTTTTCTATTGCTTGAAAACAGTCATTTTGTGCTGGTTTGGAATTTTGTGGCATTGTTTTTCATATTAGGGCCTTAACAGAGCCGTTTTCAATATTGTACAGTCTTAAATAACATGAAAAACAGGGTTAAAGCAGGTAAACAGAGCCCTGCAAGGGAACTCGATTGATCTCATATGTAGCTTTGGTGCTATGTAAGCACAGATGTTAGGTAAGATTGTTCCAAGCTCACCGCCTTAATGCTAATTCAAGCTGAAACAATAAAGTCTGATTTTTAGATGTTTATTGTATGAAATAGTTTTATTTCCTTGATTCCTGAGTTAAAATGGACTAACAAGAGATTTACCAGATGATTTAAGTCAAAACTATGAACTAGGAAGTTCATATTTGAAGGACAGTTGTCAATCTGTACTGTCTGGAAGTTCAAGGTGTTCAAAAGGATAAAGTTTCGATTTTTGGTCAATTCTTGTGGTGATAATTGTAAAATATTTTAAGACAAAGAGTTACTCTGGTAATTAATAAATAAATGAATTAATCAATACATTAATAATAATAATAATAATAATAATAATAATAATAATAATAATAATAATAACAATAATAATAATAATAGATCTGGAACATTTCTCAAAAGAGCAATTTTGAGCTGGTACATCCTTCTTATTGTATGTACGAAATTTAAAGTGAAACATAAAAATAAACCGAGTTATGATCACAATGTTTGTTGTCAGGAAATAATGAGGAAAAATGATCAATCATTCATTAATGAATGAATATGTTCAGATCAATAACAAATAAAAGGTGCTGAATAACACAAAGAATGAAAAAACAACAACAATACTATGCAGATACTTACTGGTGTCTGTTCTTTATTATACAAGTGTCAACAAATGTCTTAGTTAATAATGCTGCATAGCTCTTTGTTGCTTAGTCACTCAAAATTGAGTCACTACAGACTCAATCTTGAGTCTGTAGTGATTCTATTTTGAGTCACTACATTTTTCTATCATGAATATTTTGTAATAATAATAATAATAATAATAATAATAATACCTTGCATCTGGACAAAAAATATTTGTTATTCTTTAAAAAGAAAACCTGCTGTAATTCTTCCAAACATTATTAGTGCTGCACAGACAGGTGTGCACCAAATTGTGGAAGAGGTTGTGAATCCATATGTAAATGGAATATTCCACTCTCAATCACAAAATAAAAAAGCCCAAAAACTAGTTTTTGGACTTTGTGGGATTTTTTTTCTGATTTATCAGGAAAACTAACAAGATAAATAAATTTTTAAAATAATATCAAACATGCTTATTTATTTATTTTTTAAAATTTCCTATGTTCTTTTCTCCCAATCATCTTTTGATAAGGTTTCCCGTGTATCGTGTCAGTTAAATAAACAAATACATAAATGCTTAAGCACTTTTGGTCAGAAAAGTTGAAACTTTGCAATAATTGAAACATCGCAAAAACTGCAGTATTTCCTCACAATGGATTCCTCACAATGGGATGCACAACACTGCATCTTATTATGCAACAACAACAAAAAAAAAAAAAAAAAAAGCACCACAGAGTAGCACATTCCTTGAATGTCAGTGTCACTGGCTTATTGATCAGGCATGGTGACTATGTGAACGTGATGTTATATAACAGGAGTTTCCTAAACTAACATGCTATGGGACACATGCTCACATGCAGGTCTATACCTCTTATTTTCAGTTTAATTGAGGGGCAACTATTCAGTGCAATTTCCCACAATGGGCCTAATTGGGAGCAACCAGCTTATCTCGAGAACGCCATCCATTCAATGGTCAGGGCTGACGAGGTGAATGCAACTCTGTTGTGTTGATTTGGGGGAGTTGGGTTCTGGAGTCAGACAAAAACTTTATTTAAATTAACGCTGTGCAGCTACAAGAAAAACAAAGAGAGTTTTGTCTCTTGTATTTTATTTTATTTCATTTCATTTCTTTAAAACAAGAAAAAATGGCATAGCAGTTCAGAATGATATCACTAAATTTCTATTCAGTTAGTTTCTTAAACCTTTATGGGGAAACCTTTATGAGGAATATTCAATATTTAATGGACAAAAATGTCCATTGTTCTTGGCTTGTTTTTTTGCACAATTCTTCCCCAGGTTTACGATGCCAACATTTTTGTCTGACTGGTTGTTGAACATGCATGTCAGAAAAAAAAAGCTTGAGTAATCACATTTAATTTTTCTTGGCATGAATGAACAGAAGAGTGCTGGAAAAAAAAAAAAAAGCCTCACTTATAACCAGCCGTGTAAGTGACATCTAATTTTCAGTTTATTCAAACGTCAGTGAGTGAAACTGAATTCTTGAATGAAATTGAGAGTTAAAGCGATTAACAAGGCAGGTGAAATTGGGTTAGGGTTAAATTGGGTTAAATCTCTTACACCTGTTAAAATTTCTTCATCAAATTTCAAGAAAAAGTGGTGGCTGTTGAACAACATATTGTCTAAAGATGTTCATATATGAGAAGAAAGTCTGAGTTCTTGTAAGGGAAGTACTATAACTTATTAAAGAAAGCCTGAAGAATCAAACAGAACTATCAGACATCATTTTTCTGTTTTAGTCTTATAGCATAACATAAATTATTTCTATTTGTTAAGTGCCTGAAGATTGAGATAGATGAATTTTACAGAGACTTTTGTTTATTGTATTCTTCAAAGTAGACAGTTGTTGTACCTGTCATTATTGTTAAGTGGCCCTGCTTGATGAAGTTAATGATTTGGACCATTTTTTTTTTTTTTTTGAGTTTCCTTCCTCAACCATGGAATGATCCTTTGTTTGTTTTGATCAATTTTGGCAGAACTGGTTTAACTGAGTCAGGTTCATAGGCAGTAGTGTTCTTTCCTCACGATGCTATCTACGTTGTGACGTACAGTGCGTCCCGTAGTAAGTCATCCCCTCGGCATCATGCTGACACATTCTTACATTTGGGATTTTGTTCTAAACCATATAAGCTTCACTCTTTTCCCTGCAAATGTCAAAATGGTTATTATGGTCAAATTTTGAGTTTTAGTTTCATCAACCTATCGAACTATAATCTGGCTTATTTTTAGAGAGATTATTTTTAGTCTTGTACCAACATTGTCAGTCAGAGTCTCTCATTGTGGATAATGACACTCTGCTACCTCCCTCCATTAGCATCTTCATAAGGTCTTTTGGTTTATGATCCACATACATGCGACTTAAATGAACTCAATCCATTTCCTGCCAAAACCGGCTGGGCATTCCCAGACTGAAATGCTTCTGTATAATTCTTTGAGCAGATGAACACGGCTCTTTAAGGCATCTTATCTAAGGTAATCATATCTAAGAATGACCCAGAACTATTTGTCCACTGTCCTCTTACTGATATCACGGTTGATCTCTTTTGGTTTTCACATGACGTCACACAAAGAAGCAGCCTTACACTGTGAATTAACCAGAGGCACATACAGCCATGGCGTCGGCTGTTAGCCTTTCCCAAAGTTTTTTTTAGAAATCACGTATGTAAATGTCAACCTTTAAAAAATAATTTATCTTTTTCTTTTTTATATTCTACGCCTGTAGCAGAAAAATATTTTTTGAAAGTCTGACCAAAGAAGAAGGTAAAAATTAAATTAAAGTCGTTTCATGCGGTGTATGTAAACATCTATGTTCGTACAAAATAGTCTCCTCACACTAAGTGAATTACAGTCTTTTAAGCCTGCTGTCAGCGACACAAACGTCACGTGCTTCACAATATGTAAATAGCAGGCAAGCATTCCTCTAATTCTCCAAACTTCCATCCTTCCATCCCTCCCTCCCTCCTTCTCTCTCGCCAACAGATGCCTGTCATTCCAGTCCATCTCCACGTCAAGGGTACATGCTGCACAGGATATTTCGAGCAGCATCCAGAGCTGACGCCCATCTCGCCTGCAAGGGAAACAGGTAAAACCAGAGGCGCCGGAGAACCTGTTCGGTAGCAACCCCACCTCTGAGGCTGCAGCACAACAGGGGATGGGCAAGTCCAAAAAGTCACGTTGGTCTGTCGAATGGCTTGCTCTGATTTGACCTTTAACCCAATTCATTTCAGAGAGACAGATTTGGAAAAAATAGATTTGCTTTGGCGCTAACTGTGTCTTGTTTAAATTTCAGCACATATATTTTCACCATCCAGAAAGGGGCCCTTTAAATCCTAATCTGATTATTTATTGATAAAGAGAATATCCCACTGGGGGGCATTTGTTTCTCAAGCCCAGGCTTCCAACCTCTCTGACCACGTCCCCTTCATCACCATTCATGAAGCAGCCCAATCACAGCCAGGCTCAGTCAGGACAGGAGGGTGGAGCATGGCACTGAAACAGGGTGTGGTTCTGAAACTTGCAAGGTCTGTAGTAGAGCCATGAGGCTTTAAATTGAGTTGAATGAGTCAAGCTCCACAGTCATCACAGCAGATCAGCCGCCGTCACTCACTCCTTTCTGGTTCTCACCGGCCGGCACTTGGAGCTACTGTTGGATTTTTTATTCTTTTTTTCTTTATTTTTTTTTTTTTTTTAGAGAAACAACTTCACCACTGAAGGAGGCAGTAGGCTGACACCCACTCACAACTTAGCTCTGTGTGTGCCCGTAGTTTTCACCCGATCGCTCTCACCTCTGATCTGCCGGACCCTCTGGACTGAGCGCTGCCCGCTCCGGATCCTCTCTGGACTGCTGAGGATTTGTTTGTAGGTGAGCTACAAAGACAAAAATCTAAACTTGTGTATCATTCTCACCATCTCTGTTTTTTTTTGTTTTTTTTCCCTTGTAGAAATGTTTGTGTTTTAATGAATCAGAACATGATCTTAGTTTCACTTCAACACACTCTGCCTGTACTTGTGTGTGTAACAAACGGTTTAACAGTTTGTTGAAGGGAACTTGATCTAGATTAAAACATCTCTCAGGCTCCCGCCTTATGCCTCAGTTCGTTGGTAGCCACATGGGGCAAGTCCTTCACCTCACCTGTTTTACCTGCTCTGTCAGCTATGACTATGTCATTGTCTTTACAGCAAATGTTTAGATGTTTCACAATCCTCCCTAAAACCTCCCTATATTTTGAAGAAGCAGCTGTAACTGCACAAGAAACCCTTTGTCCACATTCTGCTTGTGTATTTGTTTAAAAGGGCACTGTAGTCAGAGTCACTCCAGGGCAGATGGTGAGCCTGAGCAGCTGTCTTTTGTTTGTTCAGTCAATAGGGAAGCAGGCATATGGATCCATGTTTCCTGACAACCTCAATTTCCCGTTCTCAGGATAGAATCTTCTCTGTTTTTGATGTGCTTCTCAGAAATTTGGCTGAGCAAAAGGCGAGCCGCCACCATGCTCCAGGAAGCTTTTTCAAGCATGACAAAACTCCATGGTTACATAATATCCAGAACTGGTAAGTGTGTGCTTTCCTTATTCTGTTTTTAATTGATTTATACCTCTAATTAGCATCTTCACTTATAGGTGAAAACTTGGAAATCTTTAATACTAAAATGTCCAGTAAAGAGAGATTTCCCCCCCCCC
>NW_015114454.1:60314-73866 GCF_001443285.1 Poecilia latipinna | reverse complement strand
TTTTTTTTCCCAGACGCCAGAGTGAAGGATTACCCTCTGATGCAGAGCCCATTGCAGATGACCAGCATCCTCCTGGCCTATGTCTTTTTCTCTGTGTACGTCGGCCCACGCATGATGGCCAACCGCAAGCCGTTCGGCCTCCACCGAGCCATGATCATTTACAACCTCAGCATGGTTTTGCTAAATGCCTACATGGTGTATGAGGTAAAAGAAAAAAGAGAGGGAAGAAAATTGTGATCTGCTATCTGAAATGAGAGAGATCAGTTGGTTAATGACTGTCTGCTGATATTTTCTTGCAAATTTAGTTCATGATGTCTGGATGGGCCACTACCTTCACATGGAAATGTGATCTTATTGATGTCACCACCAGCCCACAAGCTCTCAGGGTAAGTCATTGCATTGTTGTCGCACGCTTAGCCCCCAAATCGTGGCTAGCCTTAGCTATCCATGAAAATGTAGAAGAGTACAAAAGTGACAAAAAAAATTTGCTGTTGTACCATGTGACAATCGTATATCTGGGTTACAATGATGAGATTTTTTAATAAAAATCTAAACAAAATTAAGCTGTTTTCATTCTTTGCTGGAGTCTAACAGATGAATCTAAACAAATTTGGGGAGAAAAATAAATTGGTGTTAAAAATAATATACAACATAAAAAGATTAGAAAATGTTTAAGACCTAAACTGTGAAGGTTTGGCTTTATTAGCCCTGAGCATCAATAAAAAGATGCAATCGTGTTTTTATGATTTTGGTAAAAACGAGCAGATCTGTCTGTGTTTCTGCTACATTTCATTCCCAAAACCACGCTTAACTATTATGCCAGTATAACCTGAATTAGTCTAGGGTAGAGGGTCAGATTTATGAGACACTAAGATAAAATGGCTTCCCACTGTAGGAGCAAATTATTCCAGACAGAATGAACGGACCCTAAGACTCGGATCATTTTTATTTCAAATTCAAAGCAACTAGCGCTAAAAGCATTTTCTGTTTTTTATTTTATTTGTTCATTCCCATTTAACACCGACCAAAAAATTGCTGAATTATGTTTTTATATTGTTTAAAAACACTCATGTGACAAGTAATATTGAGTCTGATTAGCAACATGTCACAGATATTTGACTCATGCAGCAACAACCTTCTTTCCTGCAGATGGTCCGAGTCGCTTGGCTGTTTTACTTTTCAAAGTTCGTGGAACTCCTCGACACAGTAAGGACATCCCCTCACCCATTTCCTCTATCTCACTTTTAGCATGCACAGAAAATCCATATGTGCAACGTAATTTGCGTCTGATGGAGCATACTCCCTTTTTCTTCCCGCAAGGTATTCTTTGTGCTGAGGAAGAAGCAGAGCCAGATCACGTTTCTCCACGTCTTCCATCACTCCTTCATGCCCTGGTCTTGGTGGTGGGGTGTTGCGCTGACGCCTGGTGAGTGCCGCAGACCCAGGACACACACTTTGCACACTGACCGGTCGGAAACATTGGTTTCCATTGTTGTACAAGTCAATTCCCAAAGACAATGAAATTCTTTGTGGAAGAACAAAACCGTTTTTCATAAAATTAACCAACTCAAATGGATGCTTTTCCCTTCCCAAAGCTGCAGGAATGGGATCGTTCCATGCGATGGTGAATGCAACAGTCCATGTCATCATGTACACCTACTACGGACTCTCTGCTGCAGGGCCTCGCTTCCAGAAGTATCTGTGGTGGAAGAAGCACATGACGGCCATCCAGCTGGTACGTTTTAGCTTTACACAGCTTACTGAACTCGACGCATGTCGTACCGTTCAGCCCGTTTTTGACGCGCGTTTCCCCCTTTGCTTTCCAGACCCAGTTTGTCCTGATTGCTATTCACATTAGCCAGTATTACTTCATGGAGAAGTGCGACTATCAGATGCCGCTGTGGATCCATCTGATCTGGATGTACGGCGTCTTCTTCTTCCTCCTCTTCTCCAACTTCTGGGTGCAGGCTTACATAAAGGGCAACCGTCTTCCAGTGGCAGACCACAAGCCGAACCAGAACGGCTCCACCAACGGACACATTGTGATGAATGGCAAACCCCATACGAATGGGCATGCTCACCTCTGTGAAAATGGAAATATAGTCATGGGGAAAGTGAAGGAAATTTAAAGTGAGTCTGGGGGGGAAGGAGGCATAAAGAGTTCATAGATATTAGCACTTCAAATATTCCACGTATCTATATTTAGTAGCATATTTGAGCACAAGAGTTCAATATGCTACCTCTACACTACATAATTTGTACATAATCTAATTTTATTAAATATTTACCCCCTGTGGGATATGATTGGCAGACTGTTTTTGCCAGTGATCTCTGAATGCAACACCTTGTGAGTTGTTGCAGAAGCTGTTTACTGTGATGAACACTGAATAGGAAATTGGTGCTCATTTTTGTCACTGATAGTATTCTTTAACTCAGGCTTGACCTGCAGCACTGTTCGGCTAACGTGGCCTTTTGTTGCTTGGGAGGATGGCAGTGTTTCCACTAAACACGTGTAAATATTATGACCTTTATCCGAAAGTGTTTCATTGTAAATGTCAAATATTTAGGTTTTTTTCTCCTTTTTTATTTATCTTTTGAAATAAAACTAAATTTAGATAAAGGTCTGTTTCCTTTAGAAAGCAGTGATTATGTGCACTCAGTGAGCAACGGGCCACGTCTCTTTTTTTATGAAGAACTATGGAAATATTATACTGTATATTACAGTATTGATTTTTTTTTTTGCCATTTAATAGTGACACATACGTTGTTATATATGTCCTTCACTTTTTTTGAGATCGTGTATTGATCGGTCTCTTGGCACACAGGGCATGACATCAATTAAATCTTTTTTAGGCTTTAATGATTAGTGCAAACGGCTGTAAAAATAAACCTACTTATGATTGTGGGTTATTTTTTTACTTTTTTTTTCATTGCAGCTGTTACGGTCATAAAAATACAAAGTTCTACATCTAAGCTTTTGACTTCAGTGGAAATAAAATATACCAAAAGTGGGAAAAAATCTGTTTCTACCCTTGAGACTCAAACTTTATCCGGTGCATCATTGCTGAACCAATAGCTCAAGGACATAATTGTTCCAGAATTGTTTCCAAATCGCACAGAATCAGCAAGGATTCTATCTATAATCAAAATACGGCTAAACATAAAACATACAGACCTGTCTACTTGTTTTGAAATTAAAATCTCAAATGAAATCTGATGAGTGACGACATAATTTAAAGCTAAATTTAAACCATTACTGTACACAGGCTGTACTGCAGCTCCACATTAAAGCAATGCATTTGACAAACACACACACTGTGAAAAAGATTTCTAAACAATAACAAATATATATTTTTGAGAAAACTATTTTAAGCAGAATTTCCCGGGGAAAACAAAATAACTCTGGCACTTTTGGAATCCTAGAAACCTCACTAATCATAACTGCTTAAATGTGGTTTCATAACAAAACCTTGAAACTACAGTATGACACACAATTCATTTTTTGGGGGAAAATTAAAGTCTTTTAAACAGGATGAAAAACAGGCCATATGTACATCGAGCAAATCTTATCAGTGAATAAATTCTTGAAGCCGGATGTCCTGAGTGTCTATACTTAATTTGAAAGTAGTAGAAGGGAAATAACACTGAGAGGGGCTTTATTATTACAAAACAAATTTTACTCTTTCATTTGTATCAACTCAAACATTTTCTACCAAGACGTTTAAACTTTTCAGCTTTGAACAGCGAGTCAAACCAACTTCAGTAAGATAAATACGCGCCACACAGTCTTATGTTGACAAAAGTTAGCGTTCGTGATCGGTCAAAACCTTCCACATTAGTGACAACCTGACAAGAAAAGAAGGAAGCAGATATAAAATCAGCTCATTCCATTATGTATATTAATTTATCTCAAGGTGGACACATGCAGTATCAACAGACTGCAAAAAATAAAAGCTGTATGTGGTTATAATGGAACTCAATGGGACAAAAATGGGATAGAGGGTGTTAAGTGTACAGAAATTATCTTTTGTTCTACATACCTTACAATCAAAGGAACAAAAACAATGTAAAAAAAAAATAGAATTACGGGGTTCTGGTTGGATTTCATAGAATTAACTTAATCTGACAGATACTGAGATTCAATATAAGTAGTAAACAGTTGTTTCCAGAACACAACTAGGTTTTTGATTGGCTCTGATGTTGCTATCCTAAGAGATTGTGCTCTCCACACCAGTCTTATTGGCAGTACCTTCCTGCTAAAGATTTTCTTAAAACTGATACATTGAAAGCTTGTCTTCAAATACACCATTTTAATTTTATTGTGGAAATCTGCACTTTGTTAAAGAAAATATTTCTTTATTGAAGTTTAAGTTTCTGTCCTGGTGTGCTCCAAGAAATAATCTGCACAGAAAGTTGAGATTAAACCAATTACTTTTGCAATTATTGCAAAGTTAGCTCAATGTAATGCATTTCTGAACTGAAATACAAGAGCTAGTAAATTAGTTTTGATCTTATAAATTGACACCTACATTTTCCAGTCCGTTTCCCCATTTTATTTTCCTGTTCCAACATGTCTGAATTGTCATTTTAGTGTCAGGTGCCTATAAATGCCACATTAATTTAGATCAAAATAAGTTAGACAATGTTGAGTCAATATGTACCACATGTTTTTGGTCAGTCATTCTCAATATAATGTACACTACTTTTATTCTAAAATGAGTAAATGTTAAAAATATCCTCCAGTCTAAACCTTCAAGCACTTTCAGTGGTTTACCTCGGTCTCACGTAGATATATAGAGCCATCTAGTGGCAGTTCATAAGGCCAAACGTTACACAGACATCAACTGAAAGAAAATAGATTAATATCCCCTTAGATGGTCCCAATCCACCCACCCCTTTGTTTACAAAAAAAAAAAAAAAAGTTTAATTGCAAAGTATCTCATTTCAGCAAAGAACTCCACATTTACATTTTAGATACGGGGGACAAAATAAAAGATTCAGTTCTCCTTCCGTGTGCTCACTAAAGATGAGAACATGGGTCCTCAGATTTACACAAACTGGCATAGCTGGCAATATGCAGTTTATTAAACCCAAGTAAAGATCGTAAGCAGTCACAAGTGAATCCAGAAAAATATGCATCACACACATTTGATAAATATAGTTCATTAAAACCAAAGTTCAGTAATTACAAGGCACATGCCAATAAAACAAGTAAAAGCTAAACAATTCCCTGCTCCCACACACTTTACCAATTCTCTGAATTGCACATAGTAAAAACCCATAAAGACCCCCTATAATAGCAACAGGGTGGAAAGCTTTATTTCAGTTTAAACAATTGCATAATCAAAAATAACTGACATAAAAGAACAAACAAGGGAAGTTATCTGATTGACTGATGAATGACGCTGCTAGCTGAGTTGACCAGCCTCTCCTTAGCCTTCTTCTTTACAGGATCCATTTCGAAGGACTTCCATAGACGAATAGTTTCATCTCCAGCAACAGTTGCTACAGTTGCATTGTCTGGGCTCAAAACCAAACTGAGAACTCTTCCGTCATGGCCTAAAATAAAAAAATAAAAAAAGTTATGCAAGAAGATTGTGAGCAAATTTCTTTATGGTCAGTCAACATTTCTTTCAAACACTGCTCCAGTAGAAAGTGTCAGAAATGCTCCTTGGATAATATGATTACAAGAAAGCATCAGCAAATTTGTATAGAAACGGTCATGTCCCTTTTCAAATGAAGCATGTTGCAATAAGTTGCTTAGGCTTCTAGAGCAGATTACTTTTACTAAATGCCAGGATGGAAAGTAAGAGAATACCAAAACCGCAACACCCGTCACAAATGGACTGATCGAGATCAAGTACAGTTTTAGAGTTTATGCATTTAGGGTTGTCCACCTGTTGCCAGACATGGGTAAAGTCAAATTTCTCACTTACCGTTAAGTTCCGAAACCTTGCAGAGGGAGGGATACTTCCAAATGACAACATTGTGATGGGCAAAGCCATGTGCAGAGACCAATTCTTTGTAGTTGGGTGCAAACACAAGTGATGAGATCTGAAATTTTAGGAAACAGATTGTACACTTAGGAAAAGCACGATTAAACAGCACATTGAAACATTTAGAGACGCACAGTTACCTGCGACTGAGTGTCAAGAGAACTGACACAAGAGCCAGAGTTGACATTCCAGATGCGAATGTGGCGGTCACTTGTGCCGCCGCCAGAGGCAAGAATATTCGACTGCCATGGGCACCAGGCCAAAGCCTTTAATGGAAATGCATGACAATACTTCAGTAAAGAAGTCAACAGCTCAAGACAAGAAATACACATTTAATAGCTTGCAGAACTATTCATGTCAAAGAATGTGTTTAATAGAACCAAAGTTGATGTTAAATGAATCTGAAAAGTTGATGTGGAATAGTACAGCACCAGAGTAACATGGAGCTATATAGCTCTTGGGGTGGGGGGTTGTAGAAATTATGCAATATCATGTCAACATAAAATTTTGATGCATGACAAAATCCTAGAGTTTAAGGGATAATACTTCTACAAGGTGTTGCTTGTATGAAAGTTGCATACCAGTGATGTTTTAAGAATGTTTAGAGTATACTGTGCAGAGAAGAGCCTCACCTTGACAGCTCCCTGATGTTCACTCAAGTGACGGATTAACTGGCCATCACTATTGGAACTTCCCTCCTGCACGCGGGGCCACAAACACACCAAGTTGTCATTGCCGCCACTAGCCAAGTATCGCCCATCAGGTGACCACTTGAGGCCACACACCTCCTGTGAATGACCAGCAAGTGTAGAGATGTGGTGGTTTGCCACCCTCACATCATGGTGGTGGATGTGTCCTGACCTGGAGCCACTGAGAGAAGACAGAAAAAAAAAAAAAAATGAATACAGAAGGAAATGGAGTTACTTCAGGTATTTTTCTAGATAATTGGCCAATTTAGGTTCGCTCAAGTATCAGAGCTACTATACCTAGAGAGAATATAATCGTTCCAACTCAGAGAACTAACTCTTGCTGTGTGGCTAGTCATGCTGCGCAGGCGTTTCTGATTTTCAACGTCCCACAACTGAAAGGAAAAATGCACACATTGATCCATGTGCCGACAAGCACGTTGCCTAGAATGCACATCCATGGCAACACTTACCTGAACTTTGCAATCACTGGTTCCAACAGCCAGGTAGCTTCCCTCTTTGGTCCAGGACAGCGAGCAGATATAGTCCTCCTCACGCTCCATCTTCACAAGTAGAGTGATGTCTCCTTGTGAGGCATCCCAGAGGTACACACTATTGTCAAGTGCCACAGCGATGACATTTCGACTGCTCCAGTCAAGCAGATTTAAATCTGGAAGAGAGAGGGTGGGGAGACTAACATATGCCAGACATAAAAGGATGATTTGTGTTTTTGTGGAAAGATGCAATAGGCATTCTTACAGAAATCATTTCGAAGACCTGGAGCATCTAAGATTTTGTCAGGAGTAGAAGATATGTATCTGGTCTTTTTGAGAGAGGCGGGTGTCGAAACTTGACTGTAGAGGACTTTCAAGTTGTTTTGATAGCCTTAATAAAAAAATAATAGAAATTAAACTATGTAAAATTTAATTGCTTTAAAAATCCAAGCTTGCATGCAGTTACCTTCTGGTGCATTCAGTGGCTTCCCTCCTAGGTGCAGGATCTTTGCATCTTCAATGTTGTATCCGTTCAGTGTCACAGACCAAGCTTTCTGGCTTTCCTATAAATACGGAAATTGGTGAACAATAAAACCCTAGACTCCACTTCAAGTTTTAAAAGGAAATCTGTCAGACTACTTACTATTGACAAAGCAGGGTTTGCATCAGCTGGTTCATTTTCTTTTGTAAGCAGGAAATTTGCCACGTCCATCTGTTTATTATTCCTTGTGGGTATGAAGCGATCGCCTCCCATCTTTGATGGGGTTTTCTTGTTTTTACCTGAGGAAATTAGGCACACATTTACAAACGCCCTCATTGACATTTTCTTTTAAACTCCGCACAAAAATAAAAACAATGCTTCAATTACCTGGTGTTTTGGTTGGAGTTTTAGATGAACTTAGCGAAATATTAGCAGATTTTCCAGGCGACAACGTGTTCAGGGCGGACGTGTTGGATGAGCTGGCTTTTCTCTGCCACCTCGCCATGGGAGCGTTTGTAATTGGCATGTCGAGCTTCAGGATGTTGTGGATGTCGTTCTCAAATCCAAATTGCGCCATTTGAGCCAGGATTTGATATTCCTGAGCGTGAACCAAAAAGAAAATGTCGATATTATACATGCTAGTAACCTGAGCTTCGTTTTACATTTGATACATGGCGATCCCATGCTAATGCTAGCCAAAACTGTCAACGCTGGATCAGCTTGAGTCAAGAGGACACTTAAAGAAACAAATATTTATCCCCCTCCCCTCAATCTACCAGGTTACATGTAGTTTTGATACATTTGTGGCCCCACATAAAAACACGAAAGGAATTTAACATAATTAGCCTGTTCAAAACAAACATGTCCAAACAGAATCGCCGTATGATCGAAAACACAACGTAAACGTATCCATTATCGGATTTACAGATTAAAAACAAACATACAAACTGTGCTTGCAGGGAAAAACGTGGAATTGTCGCTAGGTCTCGTCTCCGTCTGAAATTTGAATCTCGTGCAGAAGACGCCACACGATTTAAATCCCACGCCTCGCTTCTGTGATTGGCTCATTCGAGACGCTGCCGTTAATATTGGCTGTTGCCACGGTATCGAGAACAAATGCGGAGTTCTGATTGGTAGTTACCGTTTGCTGCGACCCTGACGTCTATAAAACAAACTAATTCTCTTGAACTCTATCGCCACCTATTGTTTGCTTTTTGTTTATTTCTCTGATTAGATCAGGGGTGTCAAACTACTGTCCTCGGGGGCCATTGTCCTGCAGTTTTTAGGTGTGCCATATATACAAAACACTAGAATTAAATGGCGTAACTACCCCCTTCTTGTGTAGAGAAGTTCTCTAGAGCCTTGCTAATGACCTAATTATTCTATACAGTTGTGGCGCAGCAGAGGCACATATAAAAGTTGCAGGGCAGTGACCCTCCAGGACTGGAGTTTTATAATTCAACTAATTGACGTCTGGTGACTCTTTGTTTCTTTGAATGATACTCCATAGATTCTACGTATTTATGTTTTACATATTTACTATTTAGTTTAGGCCAATCAAGCGCAGTTATACTGTGGTCATAGTATAGGTAGTAAATGATGCCAAGTCTAGCTGAAAATTGAAATCAGTATTTCAAGAAAGCTTTTCAGCAGAGGGTAGCTTCAAATGTGCCAAAATAACATAGCGCACAAACACCAGCAGATGGCATGGTTCCCATAATCACCTCATACTGGACTCTGAGATACAGATCCCCCGCTATCCCCCACAAAAAAGAAAAAAAAACATATGTGAAAAGAAGATTTTGAACCAAATAACAACACTCCATTTATTCTTTCTTAGCCTAGCTAAAACAATTCTGACATTGGCTCTGGGTGAGGAGGGACAAAGAATTTGACAGCAAGCCCATATGATCCTGAATATCTGTGTGTGATGCCTCTTGAAACATTAATTCCAGCTGCAGACTATGCCTTTTAATAAACCCCCAACAAATTTTAATAGGAGTTGCTTCACAATCCTATAAAGAATTTCAACATTTCTGCTTTATAAATTCTTCTTTTTAAGGATATTCTACGTTTCAATAACTAAATTTAGAGTTTTAATTGCCATAAGCCACAGACATCAACATTGGAGGAAATAAGGTTTCATTTTTTTCTCTCTGCAACAAATCTATGTGGTCTACTTTAATTGAATAGCTGAAATTAGCTTTTAAATTACATTCTAATGTAATTTTTACTTATCACAAAAAGACCGCAAAAATATAGGGTACAAGCTTATGTCAAATTTTAATTAATCGAGTTTGATGGATTAAAGTGCCACGCCCAAATCAAAATCGATGTTATCGCACACAAACATCTGTTTATTTGCGTCATAAAATGCTTATCGCACACAAACACCTGTTAAATCTGCGTCATAAAATGCCAGCTGGTTGATCGATGGAGTTTCTCAGTTTTGCACATGTTGAGGTTTTCTCCAAACGCTAGCTACTTGGAGAAAACTATAACAATAAAGTGCCGAGTTGATAACAACGCTTACTACAGCCTTGCTTAACTCCCAACACTTGGCTGAGTCACTCTGTGCCTTAAAGCACCACCCACTTTAGCTGAATTTTTTTTTTCCAAATTTGTCAAGGGGGATTTCAGTCCAAGTTTATAGTAAACTACAATAAGCTGGATTTTCTGTTTGCCTCAAAAATGAACTTTTGATGTTACCAAAAAATACCAATCTTTGCTTTCGTCAACCTATAAAACATTGCTAATCATTTAACATCTTCTGCTTGAGACTGACAGTTCCCTCACAGTGAAGCACCTCCTCACTGGGAGGGAACTGAAAGGATAACATTGATCATTTATAAGCTTATCAATTACAAGAGGTGAACTGTCTGTTGGTGAACATTAGTGAACAGATAGTATGTGAATTTGTGCAACAAACATTGAAAGAAAAAAATATATATTTTTTTTCATAATGAAGACCATTTGCTGAAATCATGATTTAAACAGTTTGAACATTCCTTGATTTTCATGCTTAACTTATTTCCACACTTCATCAAGTTGAGGACTACAAAAATTTTCTTTGTGGAAAGTCAAACAGATGCAATTGAAAATAAACTAAAATGTTCACTGGACCCTTCCTAGCAGACAGAGTTAAAACTCAAATCAAGGTTGTCAAAAACATGTCTTGCAGGGTTTTTGTTGTTTTTTTTTGTTGTTTTTTTTTTGGGTCACTATCTTTTCGATTACACAGCACAGAATTTAACAGTACGAATTCACAACATAGATGAATTTGAAAGATCGTACATTTTAGTAGAGAGAAAAAAAATACTTTGTTAGCATGTGTTTCTGACTTTACTGCGATCACATATTGACGAGCAAAAAAAAAAAAAAAGACTGTTAACTACTTTTTTAAAAAATAACTTACTTGCAAAAGGGAGAAGGTAACAGAGATGAAAGTTTGTGTCCTGTATGGCTCGGGTCTGGCTGCAAGTACATCCGTGACCGTAAACTAAACATGTTCTTATTTCACTGATGCAAAAAACTTACATTAGATAAAGCAGAAGGAAGTTTGCTGTGTGGTCATTAGCAGGTTAGGGTCTAATCAAAGTCCTGCCTCTGAGGTAATAAAAGAAATCTACTAAATTAACATTTCAGCTAAACTGCCCAATCACCTTTTTCATCCTAATGAAGTAAACTGTTGGTGATGACATATTGACTAGAGGGATTTATTATAAAGAATGGTTCACTTGTTAGCTTACAAGAAAACAATATGAAAATGAAAAATGTTCCTTTTTGAAACTTTGTATGTACAGATTTCAGTAACGAGAGAATTCAAAGTGCTAAAACATTCAGACATTCAACTCGAGAGAAAAAAGAAAGTCCAGTGCAGGAGTGTAACAAATGTAAGAAAGTAAATAACCACATATTTCAGTGTATTCCTTTTTTTTTTCCAATAGATTGACAATTATATGGGATACATGGTTTATAAAGTCAAGGATTAGAAAAAAAAAGAAAAACATCTGAAAAGTGTGGTGGACTTGTGGATCTACTGATACAGTTTTTGCTTCAGAATTGAATTTGGAGACCAGGTCTGAGTGGATTTGCTTCTGTGGTCATGTTTTCCTGTTTTTATTTCTTTCCAACTTTTCTCTTTTCAGGGAGGTCTATTTCCTACAACACTTAACTGCATGCATGTTCTTGCCCTGGTGTTTTGAAGATGGCAACCAGTAATTGAACCATAGATGGTACTAAATGGGTTTTAGGAAAGATATTGAGGAAAAATAAGGTTGAACGATTGAATAGAATCACTAACAGCATGGGCAATGCATTTTTTTATTTTATTTTATGGTTTTGCTGGGTCTGCCTCTCGATGCATAATCAGACAGGATGATAAAAAATGTTCCTCATATGTCTTGTGCAGGTATCGGTAGATGTAGCGTAAACTCTGAGGTCATACGGCTTTTTTCAGTCACAGAAAAAAATATATTAAAATAGTTTTCCATAAACTAACAGACTCTTCTTTTTTGTGTGTGTTTAAGCCTGACACACATGAACAAGAAGATTATTTTAAAGCTGGTTCATTTTTGGTTTACAATGAAATGCACAAAGCTAATCTTTAATTACACATTTATTTTTTATATGGGCTCAGGTTTGACTAGAGACCAAGCTATAAACTTCCACTCAATCCTGTCATTCTTGTGCTCTGTCCTAATCTCTATGAAAAAGTATGTTCTTTAATCGTTTGCTAGTGCTACGGTGTTTTTCTTTTGGTTTCTCTAGATAGGAGAGGAGTTTAAAATGATAAATAGAAAACAACCTGACAGAAAAAGAAAAAAACTAAAGACATGGTAAGCAATTCTAACTTAATTTAAAATGATTAACATGTACTAATATTAATAATTTTGTACATGTTTGATGGCTTAGTAAATACTTGTTGAGTTAGGGAACAGTAGAACCAGATTTCCTTGACTTTTTTTTTTTTTAAATAAGCAGTGGCCGTTGGAGACAGGCTGCTGAGTTATCTGATACAAGCCGAGTGCAGCACAGAGAAAGAAACAGCAAACATTTATTCATAGGATTAAACTATTGTAATAATTACAACAGTATGCTTGTCTTATTATTATTCTAAAATGCATTGATGGTTGACAGTTTACTGGTTCCACATATCTTTGACTTTTACTATCCCTAGCAGAGGTAAAGTGACCATTGCAGAGGTACTGTTGGTTTATCTGATGCAGGCTGAGCTCAGCAGCTGATGCAGTACAGAGAAAGAAAAGCTCTCAAAGTTAAAAATACACATCAGTTGTCCACAAAATTAATCCATTCTCTTTTTATTTAAATTGTAATTTTTTTATTTACTGTAAAAACAAAATATTAGTCAATAAAATACTTGACAATTTAGTAGATAGTGACTCAAAATTATGTGGACCTTTATTCACCCCGAGCCAAGTTGGTTGGTTGAAGTGACAGAGTGGAGGACGGTTCATCAGATACCAGCTGAGAGCAGCACAGAGAAAGAAACGGTGAGGAAGTTAAACACAGATACATTTTTGTTTATGAAATAAACTATTCTCTTTTTTTATTATGATTTGAAATTAATATAACAATTAACATGATTTATTAAATGCTTAACTATTGAGTAGATAGTGACTATAATTTCCTTGACCTTAATTTCTTCATCAGCCTTGACTGGGATGAAGTGACTGAGAGTGGATCCAGGCTTGGAGGTGGAGATAAAAGTTCTTTATTGGATTAAATTTATATGAATTTAATGAATGAAGCAAAAAAATAAAAAATAAAAATAGAGAGGAAACTTTGTCCAACTGTCATGATTTACTTCTTGGGGTGATGCATGGAGCAGGTGGTGGGATTCCCCAACACCAATCAGATGGGATTCCCATCTGA
>NW_015114454.1:0-56910 GCF_001443285.1 Poecilia latipinna | reverse complement strand
GTTCATCAGATACCAGCTGAGAGCAGCACAGAGAAAGAAACGGCGAGGAAGTTAAACACAGATACATTTTTGTTTATGAAAGAAACTATTCTCTTTTTTTATTATGATTTGAAATTAATATAACAATTAACATGATTTCTTAAATGCTTAACTATTGAGTAGATAGTGACTATAATTTCCTTGACCTTAATTTCTTCATCAGCCTTGACTGGGATGAAGTGACTGAGAGTGGATCCAGGCTTGGAGGTGGAGATAAAAGTTCTTTATTGGATTAAATTTATATGAATGAAGCAAAAAATAAAATAAAATAAAATAAAAATAAATAAATAAATAAATAGACAGGAAACTTTGTCCAACTGTAATGATTTACTTCTTGGAGTGATGCATGGAGCAGGGTCTGGTGGTGGGATTCCCATCTGATGTTTTTGGATCTTCAAGCAGTTGAGTCGGATGTTAGCAGACTAGCTTCTCCACCTCACTTCACAACCTGCTGCCTTTTGTCTTCAGGTTTTCTCTTGCACAAAAAAAGGTGGACTTCTGGGAAGCATCCAATTTATGGACTGGAATTTAATAGACCGAGCTTGGAGTCTCACAGAGAAGGGAGGTCCCACTGGACAACACCGGGTGGTGTTGGTTTTTCCCAAGATGGATGAAGGAGCTTCAGCAGAGTGGGATCCAGAGGAGTCAGGCGGACGATGCTCGGAGTCCTGGAACATGGGAATCTCGTGCTGAACCGAGGATTCGAACGCTGCTGATGGAGGTAAGACCAGATTTGTATCCAGGAGTGTCGAAGATGAAGCATCAGCGATGGAGCAGGGTCTCGTGATGGTTTGTCCATCTGCAGATGAGCCACATGCTAGTCGATTGGTTTCCTGATGTCTTCTCTTTTGAGGCTTTTCTCTTTTAATGCGAACCTTTTTTTTTTTTTCTGTCAGAGCAAAGTGGTTCTTCCTCTACCAAATGCAACGAGAAGAATGACAGGGCCTCCGAAAATTATTTAAAGCAGAAAAAATAGAAATCCCGCCCCTTTATCTCTATTGGCTGATTCAAACAGAAGCTCATAAAAGTGGGCTGGGGCATCTGCCAGGAGCAGGAAGATAAAAGCAGTTGGGGGTGGAGTCTATCTGTGTGAGGAGGAGTTGCATCAGAAAATTTGCATTGGTATAACTGGGTCAAAAGTCACAAGGAGGGCTTCACCCCTTATTAACCAATTGATTTAAAAGAGAAGGTTCCAGAATCCTGTCTGTTTTATTTTTGATAAGAACTTATATGATGCAAGAGAGAGAAGGTTCCAGAATCATGTCTGTATATGATGCAAAAGAGAAAGTTCCAGAATGCTGCCTGTTTTATATTGATAAGAACTTAATTTTATATGATGCAAGAGAGAAAGTTCCAGAATGCTGCCTGTGTTATATTGATAAGAAATTAATTTTATATGATGCAAGAGAGAAGGTTCCAGAATGCTGCCTGTGTTATATTGATAAGAAATTAATTTTATATGATGCAAGAGAGAAGGTTCCAGAATGCTGCCTGTGTTATATTGATTAGAAATTAATTTTATATGATTCAAGAGAGAGGGTTCCAGAATGCTGCCTGTTATATTGATAAGAACTTAATTTAAATCAAAACATATGTTTTTATACGATAAGCATTTTATGACGCAGATTTAACAGGTGTTTTATACGATAAGCATTTTATGACGCAATTAAACAGATGTTTGTGTGCGATAACATTGATTTTGATTTGGGCGTGGCATTTTAATCCATCAAACTCGATTAATTAAAATTTGACATAAGCTTGTACCCTATATTTTTGACCGCTTTTTGAGCCATGAAGAAACTTTAACATTGGACAACTTGGGTTTTGCTAATGTCCAACTTTTCCTAATAAACATGAATTATCTTGGAATCCCACAAAAGCACTTTTTGAATTCTTTATACTGCCTTCATCCTCTCAATTAGAACAAGCCATGCATTTTCACAGAGCACCATTGTGTGTGTTAGTGCTGTCAGCCATTGACCAAGAAAACCAACATTTGACTAAAATGCACTCATAAGTAAGGAATACAGCATAAATGATTAACTTTTACATTTGGACTCTGAAAATGTTTTCCTTGCTCATAAACCTTTTACATATTATCACTGATAGAGTGATTGGAGAGTTGTTTTGACTGTGCATAAATTTTCTGCTTTAACTAAATCCAAGATAATTTGATAAAGTTTAATACAGTGTTATAGAAAAACAATTTCAAAAATAGCGCATGTTATTTAAGATGCACTTTTTTTTAAACCAAAAATATATTATCAGTTATTGAAACATCCTTGATGAACAGTGAGAGAGCTGGGATTAGTTTGCACTGTTTTTATTGGGTGTTCAGGAACGTGTCAAGTTTTGTGTGGGGAGTTTATTGGTGTTGACAAGAATGTGAACAATTTACTGCATCAAACACTTGTGTTAATTTTTCTTTAAGTAATTTATATTTAAAAAAAAAATAAGCATAAGCAATAAAGAGAATAAGAAAAAACATAACACATATGACAAAAACATCCATTCACAAGCAACTTTGTATTCATGAGCCTTTTGAGTCACAGTGCACTGTAACCACATTCCTTCTCATCAGCAGTGTGAGTAATATCTTTGGGGTAATGGATAATGGAGCCGATCACCCCTGCAATTGAAAAAAATAAAATAAAATAAATAGAACATCAATCCCATTTTATTTCTTCATTAGCAAGCAAGAAATGTAAATACCTAACAGAGGACCTGTTCAAAGAGTTTTCATCGCAGTACCTACTTAAATTTACGTAACTTGCTGATCAAGCAAAACACAGGGGCAACTGAGGTCATGTTGCACATACATAATTAGGATGGAGAAGAAAAACCACATGACCGACCCATAAACATCAAGTAGAACATACTCGTCCAAAGGCTATGTGTTCTTTCTTTTTTTTTTTTTTTTTTAGTTCATTTAATGTTTAACTTTTTTTTTTTTATCAATCTTTTAAGAATGTCAGCTGAAGCATCCAGAAACTTGAGAGAAAACAGTAGGAGTTTTGTTTTTCTTACCTCCAGGGTGAATTAGACCTAAACAGATTGTGAACAAAGACAAACCACATGACATTACATTTCCTAGAACTATGGAAGACCATACTGATGAGACACGTCAAATTGCGGAAGCACGCAGACATTGGCTGACAATATGGGAACATCAATTGTACTTCTCTGTATCATGACAAGCAATGCTAAGTTTTAAAAAAGAAAAAAAAAGGTTTCTCACTCACCAGGGCCTCTTGAGATAAGAATGGTCACTATAAGTAGCATTAAAAATGCCGTCACAGCCAAGATAGGGATCAGAAATCTGGGAAGAGCAATTCCATGAACTAAACAGAGAAGAAGAAAAAAAACAGTATTTCAAATGACTATGACTGTCAACAGCAGCAGTCTATGCCAGTTTGTACTCTTATGCAACTACTTTTCTACTTTCATTTTGTACATTTTCAACAAACCCTTTTGTATCCATGCACACCTGAATACCTTGACTTTCTGACATAAAATCAGAAAGTCAAGGTATTGTTGGTTTCTACGAAACCAACAAAAAGGTAGCAGATTAATGTCAGCAACCAAGATGATGCAAGTTCATAGGTAGCGAATAACTCATTTATTCTGTTGGACTGGAATAATACGATAGAAATGCAGCTCATTTTAGATGCTGAATGTCTTAGAATAAAAAAAAATGCAACTTCAAAAGCGTTACTACAGCTAAAGATACAGTAAGAGGAGCCTGTAGTTTAGGAACTATTATTCACATTCCGATCATCAGGGCTTTTGGTTTTGGTTTTGGTTTTACTCGGGTAAAACCAAAACCAAATGCTAATGCTCATTAAGTAGACATTGAGTAGGTTTTATGATATTGGTTGTCAACAGGACCTTTTTATTCCTGAAAAAGACAGGTGGTAGAGCTACAGGGGCACAAAAAGGCAAACTGACTACACGACCTGCATCTTATGGAAAGATGCACTTTTATAAATCACCAGGACAACTTATCTTCTTAATAATAAAGCAGGAGACAAATAAAAAAGATCTGCTAAAGTTCAGTAAAAAAAAATTTTGGAAAAAAAAAAAAAAAACAATACCTGACTCTTCCTCCGAAAGTTTCAGTTCCTTCATCAGCTGAATGCAGCCCTCCTGCAGACGACGTCTCTCGATCTTTAAATGTTCCACTTCCTGGTTCCACAAGTTTTTGATGGCCTTTGCCTTTGGCACATGGGCTGTCCATGTGTTGTTGTACTCCAGGGTCAGGAAGACCTTGCCGTCACAAAACACCCGATCAGACCAGTGGAGCCGAGAGCCCTCTATGATGCATTCCCGAGAGCGAAGGACAGTATGATTTCCTAAAGGGAGAGCATCAACATACACAGATTATTATAAAACTGCGTCATAATTATCTGGTTTGCACAAAATCAGGGTCATCTTACTTAGAACTGAAGTGTGGTTATTGCAGATCCCATCAGGTAGGAGGTCACTGGTGGACATGCTTTTAATTATGCTCTGGACCTCCCAGCTTGGGCTTGAGAGAGAAATTCCATTGAGCAAAACTTGCTCTGTGACATGCTGAGCTCCTACCACCCCCGACTGCTGGATCTGAACTATGATGGCATCTGAAAGGACACAGGAAAGGGATCAAAAAAAGGGGAAAAATCAGATATAAGCATTGAAAATCAGATATTCTTGATTAAAAATAACTAAGTTAAATATATATATATATATATATCCTTACTGATCAATATTGGCAAATTGGAAACGTACAGTTTTTCAGGTGTTTTATTCTGATCAAAACAAATAGATTTCATTTTTAGCTTCAACATTGAGTCAAAACAAAAAGTAAAAGCAAAATCCTAATGATATTCTGAATAATAGGCTCTAAGCTCCTCCTGTAGTTTTAACAGTTGTATTATTTTTTTTTTATCCTAAGGAATGTAAGATTTAAAAATAGCTGCATTTGTTTCATGTTATTCCAGTCTAAGAGAACAGATAAACTATTGGCCATCTATGCAACTTGTATCACCTCAGCGAGGTAGTGAGTTTGCGATTTTGTGCCTTTGCGGTTTTGGCAGTTGTCCATTTTTATTTATTTTTTTAGGTCTAGGTCCTTTTACCAACAGATAACATAAAGACCTACTGAACTCAATGTCTCCTGTATGTATGCTGATCTGCCCGTGTAAAAGCAAACAGTAAAAGCAAAAGCCCTGAATGAACAAATACCTCCCTAGCAATATGCTCCAATGTGCAACTGTTTTTGTTGCATCTTTTTTTTTTTTTTTCTAAGAAAAGCAACATTTAAAATGAACTGCATCTCTATCATATTAGTCCAGTGAGTCCAACAGAACAGATGAGATTTTGACCATCTATGCAGGTTACTTCACCTTGTTGACATTAATCTGGTACTTTTTGTTTGCTTCATGAAGGATGACACTGGAGCTGAACTCTCAGTCTGATGTATACACATTAAACGCCACTGCGCACCGTGCACAAAACCTCAACAAATGTTGCCGCCGTCACTTTTAAAAAGGTGTCGTTGGAATATCCTAACCACCCAGTCAGGTCTAAGGTAAACAGTTTAAAGATTTTTCACACGTTTCTTGTTTATTCTCTTAACCGAATGAAAAGCGATGTTGAGTTTCTTACCGACGTGAAGAGGAAGGGCGCTCGATAAATGTTTGAAAAAAATGAAAACAAAGGCAAAGAAACGCATTTCTGTGGCGACTGCTCTTTGTCCGTCTCAATTTGAACAGTTTCAGCGTTTAGAAGGATCCAACAGGTTCAAGATAGCCAGGGTTATGTTAAGCCATTCAAGAAGAGAGCAAAGAATTAGTCCAGCACATCAACTACAACATTTAAAAGACGCTGCTTGACAGGCAGGGACTGACAACACAGAACACTCCCCGCCCCTTTTCTCAGCAACGCGGACATTATGTTAAAACAGCCGGCTCTGAATACCAAAGAGGTGATAAAACTAAAGATGAGTCACACAGATCAAATGCGAAAGTTTAGCTAAAAGTGAGCAATGGTTCTTTGCACAAAATAAAATCTATTTAGAGTGCTCCACTTTCATTTTCTTTCTCTGTCTTTGAAAATACGACGTCTGTGTTGTCCTGCAGAGTGAGCTGACCTTTACAATATTTCTTTGCTGAAGCGCAGTGAGAGGTGAATTTGCCAGAGCTGGTCGTCGTGAGTTATCTCCTGTGCTTTGTTTATGGCACCCTGCAAAAACATTTTATTGGCTCTGGAGCTATTTACATGCCACCATATATCAGAGGTTGCACATATTTGTTCAAATTTGCACTTCTGGCAATTTGTTTCTCTTACATTGTTCACACATACACAACTATGCAACCTCCTTCAAAAGATTTGTGTTTGATAGTCCAATAAGCAGGAAAAAACTATGAAATCCTGTTCTTCCTTTTTAAATATCTATATTTTTTTCTGTCTTTTGAACTTTCCGGTTTTTCAGAAGCGGGTAAAGCATTCCTTAGCTGTTCTGATTTGTCCTACCTTCAGTCTGGAATCCGCTATTAACCTCCCATGGATATTTTTAGATAGTGGTGGGTGAAAGTGAAAACTAAGTAGGATAAATTACTTTGCCTTTAAGTATTAATCATGCATATTTTTGTGAGAAATGAAAGAGTTAAAGTTAATGTTAATACAACATCCATGTATTCTGCATTAAGATGAATCCAAGATACCTTTAATTTCTTTATAATATTGCAGACATAATATTTTGTTGATGAAAAGAAGAGAGGTGCTTTCTTCTTTATAAACAAATATATTACTTCTCATGCGAATACATGGTTTTATCTTTATTTATTCTGCTTTCTAAGCTTAAGTGACGATTGTAACTCTTCTCTTAATGTTACATGTAGTAACATGTAAGTTCACATAGCAACACAAACTTTTTCTTTGCTCTTTAAGGTTTTTCAAGGAAATATCAGTAAAGCCCTGAGCAAAAAGGAGGAGCTAAGAGAGAACTAAAGGTTAATTGCTTGGAGGCGTTCTTTTCTGAAATACTTGAAAGAAACACAGAAGAGGAGCGGAAAGTTTTTGCTTCACCAGAACCATGCGAAGAAACCTTAATGTTATTCATCCCCGGGTTCCGTGTAGTTGCTCTCCAAATTTATTTGTAGCCATTGCGACACAGATTAATTATCAATAAAAATAAATGGCTGTTCGTTTTGTTCTTTTTTCTTACTTCAAGGTTTTTAGTCTGCGACAAATAACACCAGCTACTTACAAACGAGTGAGCCAAAAAGATCTTTTCACTCTGACACGTATATTTTTGTAAGAGAACATTGCAGCAATAATTGCTTTTCTGTTTATGTGTATACATAGAACATGTAAAACATGTTTCCCACATTAAGTGTTGCCTAGAGGTGAGAGCTATCAAAACCCATCAAAGAATCAAAAACTACTTACACACAATCTCATTTATTGATGTAAAGTTTGTTTTGAAATGCCCAGCAAACCTGTCACTGGATTTCTGAAGGAAATATGAGAACCCACAAAAAAAAAAAACATGTAAAAACAGAGGAAAAAAATTAAACTTCATATGCAAAGCTCTTTTTTTTTGCTTTGAAAAGATTATTATTACCATTCCAGTGGTATTCAGGAAAGGTTTTGAAGTGATAAGGAAGAATTGTTTGGATCCTAATGTCTTAAATAGGCCTTGGACAACTGTAAGGGCCTCGATCTTGTGCAGGCGTGTTCTAAAAGGGGAAGCTATGCAGATGGGAAGTGCCTGTATAAACAAAGTGCTGTGGGAGAATACTGCTTTTTAGAAGGCAGCCAGTTAAGCTTTATGAAATTCAGTAAGGCTTTTGTTCTATTATATTGTTACTGACCGCAGGAACTTATCCTGTTGAGATTGTTGCTGTGAAATTCATACTGATATGTTAGCATAACCAATATTCCTTAACTTATGATTGAGCTGTTACTCTACTCTGACATGCTTTACGTTTTACAGAATGACCTGTTACTAATTAGACCTTGCTTTTATAGTTTCTAAAAAAAATTTTCTAACAGGTTTGTGGAGCAAACGTCATGTTCTGCAATAAAGATAAAGCTTTTGTGTCAAGGAGAAATCGGTTGGACTGGCATTTTGTTAAGGCAATATGATAAAGTAGGGGTCACTACTGAATACTGAGAAGTTATGAACTTGTTGGTCGAACGTTGAAAGAAAATTGCTCTTGATTTAAACAAAAACAACAAGTTAGTACACCACATACACACGCATGATGTCAACAGAGGGTGTTTTCTAGCTGAAACTATCTCAGGAACAAAATATTTCCTTGTTTTTGTTTTGCAACAAAACAGCATGCATGTTGGGGAGATAGTAACAAATAACAGGAAGAGATTGGGAAGCTTTTTCAACCTGCCTTCTACACAAGAGAGTCTAAAAAAGACTCAGACTGAACTTGAGCTATTTTGCACAGATGAGTGGGCTGAATCTGTAAATATGTGTAAGGTTGATACACAAAAAGAAATACAGTATTGACTCAAACGAGCTAAAACAGCTGCACACAATAACCTTTTCATTTGTCAAAATGACAAAAAAAAAGAAACAAAATATTTTAGAATTTTCAGTCCACTTTACAATTGTGAGGTGCTTTGTTCTCTATCAAAACATTATACATTAAATTCTGAGGTTTTAATGTGACAACGTGTAGAAATACCTTTAAACAGCAATGTAATTATTATCTGCCACACCTAAATGTAATAGTTAAAATATAAAAGTATACTGAAAAAAAGCACTGGAGAACTGTTGTGTTTACTCATCGTGTTTTTTTGTTTTTTTTAGCAACAGCGTCCTCTTCTGTTCGAGGGTAGTAACTACTTCCACAGGATTGGCCAAGCGGTTGTCAGGAGTGTTTACATGAAACATGGCTTCTCTGTCTGTTGGAGAGCATCAAGAAATGGAAGGTGAGTATAAAAATGTTCAAAGAAGCCATCGTGATCTGGCTGTACGGTTTGGGGAGAGTATAAACTATTTAAAACAGGTTGTGTGTTGCTTAATTTTGGCGGTCTGGTTGGGCCGTTATTCTTGAAAGACCCAGACCTTCATCCTGGTTTTGTTAGCTAACACAAGGCGTTAGCTGACGTTATTTATCTAACATCTGGTCAGTTTGTGTTTATGCACGGTTGTTGGTGTATATGCTAGTGCAGTGTTGTAGGAAACACGAATACCTGTATTATTCGTACCGTATTTGCTTTTAATATGCTTCGACTTTCGCTCATTAGCTGTAGTCCAGTCAGTTGCCGAGCTACCTAGCATGTTTAGCAGTCTGTTGAGTCTGCAAATTTGAAATCGCTCATCTTCGCTAACGAATTGGTAAGAATCAAAATGTTGCCGAGACATTACATCAAGTGATCCTTAAGCCATTATTTTAAGTCTGTGGGGGTGAAGTGTTAACTTTTTCGTACACTTAACCAGTGTTTGCTACAAAGGGCACACCGTGTATTCTCATAATAAATGTAATGGTCACGAGTAGCTTTCAGCCAGCCCTGGGTGCCTCTCGAGCCATCCTCTGATTTCTCAGTAAGGTGTGTTGGCAACATTTTCACCAGAGCTGTAAGAAACATTATATTTCTTCTTAAATATCATCAGTGTAGCCCTGAACTGATACTAGGTTCATCTGTGAGAGCTACATATCAGGAGAGCTGCAGCTTTTTGAAAGTAGAAATTCTGCGCTGACTCAGGTTGCACTGAAACTTGTTAAATTTAAAGTATTTACATTTTCTGACTGCTTCAGCTCTGTCGCTAAAAGTAGACAGCGAATGATATTTTTGGGCATAGTTACATCATCTTTGACTATTCTCAAAACTGTAATCCGAAGTAAATAAAAAGCTGTTACTGCAGCCACACTGGAGCAACGACAGCAGTCACAGATTCACCTAATAAGCTCAGTAACCGAAATTGAGATTGGCGTTGAATGACATGTAAAATCATCACCCAATTTATTATGTGTATCTATCCAAAAGCTCTGCTGCTTTGTAACACAATAAATCTTGCTCTTTATGTCAGTGGACCGACGAGGTGAGTCTGAAGAGTCTGGTGATGATGACACCAGAAGAAGGAGTATCAACGGGGATGTGGACCCAAATCAGCCCGCAGGCACAAGTGAGTCACGCTTTGCTCCCACATAAACAGCCAGGAACTGATTTATTTATGTTTCTGAATCACATAGTTGATTAAAAGCGGGGCCTAGCAGCTCCTGTGGGTTAAATTTTTCTATGCTAATTTACATTGCCTTTCCATTTTTTTTTCTCCTAAGTGTAATTTTGTTCTCTATGAAGGTAAAGAAGAGTCCCCTGTTGACATGGACACCATAACCTTGGACCCAGAAGAAGAGGTTAGAAGATGTTTTCATGAAAGCATTTTTTTCCCTGTTATTTTTTTTTATTTTTTATTATTGTCATATAAATGCATACCTTTAATGTCTTGTGCATTGTCAGCTGATGTTCTCCTATTCTCTCTAGGATGTTGATCTTGTTCATTGTCGTATTGGAAAAATCGAAGGATTGGAAGTTCTACAGAAGGCCAAAGTAAGCAAGCTGAATATTTAGGTTTTATTGATTTTGTAAGTAGAGATGTGAGTGCAGTATGCAAAACTGAGTTTATTTTTGTACTCCTTTGATCTATAAAAATAGATCATATTCTGGGAGGCTTTTTTTTTTTTCTTCAAAATGACAGTTGTTTTTTTTTTTTCTTTTTCTCTCTGCTTGTCCAGACACTATCCTTAAGACAGAACCTCATCAAAAAGATAGAAAACCTTGAGAGTTTGAGTTTGCTACAAGAACTAGATCTCTACGACAATCAGATCCGCAAACTAGAGAACCTGAGCAACCTCAAAGAATTAGAGTAAGTGTGGTTAGAGGAAATATGTGTATTTAAGCCTGAAAATACCTACCTGATGTTGACTAAAATATATATATATATATTTTTTGGTGACAATCTACCCACAGGTTGCTTGACGTTTCCTTTAACATTCTGAGGAAAGTGGAGAATTTGGAGGGGTTGACCAAAATTAAAAAACTCTTCCTGGTTCACAACAAGGTCACCGCCATCTCCAACATGGACCACCTCACAAGTCTGGAAATGTTGGAGCTGGGCTCCAATCGTATTAGGGTAAGTCCAAGAGAGTCTCTTTAAGTTGCATTCTTAAACCATCCATAAAATAACACCATGCAATTTTAATTTGACCATGTCTTGTATTCGCAGGTCATCGAGAACCTAGACGCTCTTTCGTCATTGCAGAGTTTGTTTCTTGGAACCAATAAAATAACAAAGCTTCAGAATCTGGACAGTTTACACAACCTGACTGTTTTAAGCATTCAGGTACCTGCAAACACAGTATTTTCACCACCTCAGGAATGTTAAAAGAAGAGTGATCAATACTTTCCTGCGTATTCCTCTGCAGAGTAACCGGATTACTAAAATCGAGGGACTACAGAACCTGGTCAACCTGAAAGAACTCTACCTGAGCCACAATGGCATTGAGGTCATAGAGGGCCTGGAGAACAACGTGAGTTATGCAAGCTTCTGTTTACCAATAAGGGCCACATGACAGACTGTTTAACGGCACACAAATGTCCCAGCAGCTTGATGAGCATTTTTGTTAATGCTCATTACTGTATTCTTATTTTTTTTTCTACAGAAAAAACTCACCACGCTGGACGTTGCTGCCAATCGAGTAAAGAAAATTGAGAACGTCAGCCACCTGACAGAGCTGCAGGAGTTCTGGGTATGGAATGTTTTGAGGTTAAGAATAGCATTTACAATTTAGCTTTCAGATGACGTTTATATGATTTCACTGAGCGGTAAAGCACGGTCTGGTGCGTTATTTCGTCTGTTTCTTTTTTTTAAAACGGCCTTGTCCTACCTCATATGCTAATTTATTGAATGTGACTGAATATATAGCTAACCGAGACTTCAAGAAACCAAGTGTTGGAAAATCAACTTGATACGCCTTAACCGAGTTGTGTGTCCTCTGTAAACAGACTGTGACTTACTGCTGCTTATTGAAACATAAAATTAGCATATTTGGGCAGCTGCAACCAGTATTTTCTTTTGCATTTGCCCATAAGGTAACTAATACTGTAAATTGAAGGTTATTGCTGTAGAACATTTTTGGTCCAGAGTTTTTACCTCTGAACAAAAACACCGTGTGTGATGGTAAATTTGCTCTACAAAGCTTCTTGGATTGTTTTAATCTCAGACTACCTAACAATCATAGGATATTACCAACAAATAAACCAACTGCTGTTTTCAAAACAAGAGGAAGGCTATATATAAATACAGAAGTATTCGCAGAAAACGGAAGGGAAAACCTTGTGTGCGTGGCCCTAGGGAAAGCAAGGCCTCATTATCAGCATCCATATCAGAGCATACAGCTGAGTCGGTGACGGTAAAGAAGGCATGTGGCGTGAATCTCGAAAGCTCTGGCAGGAGCGCATGCTTGAATGTCTCGTGGCTCGACCCTCTATACACCAAAGGAGTACCTGGTTGAACTCTGTCTTGAATTGGAGGCTAGCAGTCAAAATTCACTCAGTGCTTTAAATACGAGGCAATTTGTGCTTTGTCCTCAATATCTTATCAGATTCTGCTGATCACTGCACTTTTCAGATTAGACAGTCACTGGAAAATCTCTTCTTTCACTTAGACTCTGATGCTGCTGCTGCTGCTGTTCTTGCTTTGTAGATTACACTTCCTCTCCAAACTCATCTTACCCTTACATCTCATGTCTTGTCTGCTCAACCCATCCACCCTGATTCTGTGTCAATCCAAAACTCCACCTGAACATTTTTTTTTTTTTTTTTTTTACAGAAGCCGTCTTCGGTGTGAACACACCGACTCGATTATCTAAAAATAAAAGCTCCAAACTGCTATACTTCTGATACAAATTGAGAAAGGCACTAAAAGTCAAACTTCTTAACTTGTGCTTGCGTCGTATTTTGAATCTCTCCTCAGATGAACGATAACCAGATAGACAACTGGTCGGATCTTGACGAGCTGAAGAATGCCAAGTCCCTGGAGACGGTGTACCTGGAGCGGAACCCTCTACAGAAAGATCCTCAGTACAGAAGAAAGATCATGCTGGCACTGCCCACTGTGCGCCAGATCGACGCTACCTTTATTCGCTTCTAAGCTGTAGTGTACGACCCACCTGCCAAACCTCTCAGTGTTTCACCTCCCTGCCTGCCCTGCCCACTAAAACACCTCCTCAAGCATATTGGCCTCACAATGTCATAATGTCACTCCAAAAAGGATATACATTCCAGCACAGAACTCACTCTACATGTACATGTATGCATGTATGCACTCATGCAAACCTCAATCAGTGCTTTTGTTTTCAAGTTTTTTTTTTTAAGGGGGGAATGGGGAAAAAGGGGGGGGGGGGGGGGAAACTACCCTACGCTCATTTCCTCGTGTTTCTTCTGCACTTTGTAGTTTGTTTGTTTTTTCTTTTTCCCTTTTTGTTTCAAATTTGTTTGCATGTGGGATACAGTTAGGCGCCCCAGACCTGCTGTGGCCATCAGGAAAATAAGGAATCGTTCTTACCAAACACATCAATGAAGTTGCACTGTTCTTATATTACCGGAAAGGGAGACAGATATTACTGTTTTGGGGATTTCTTTTCTCTTTTTTGTGTGTGTGTTTCGTATGTTTTACCACTTCGATGCTGTTGGCGTAACTGAACCTGAAGAAAAGACGAGTTCCAGATCAAACATTTAAAGGGAAATTGTAACAAGATGAAGAAAAATATATAATCAACAAATATGGTTTTCTGATTTCTGCTTCAGCTTACTTAATATCTTGATCTAGAGAATAATAAAAAAGAAAAAACATAGAAAGTGAAGCCTTAAAACATCTGATAATTAAAAGCAGGCTAAAAAAGCAGGCTAATGCAGTCCTTTAAAGAACGACATTTTTTATCTCTGTATCATTTTAAATAAACTGACATCGTAACAAAGGGACATCTTTTGTTGCCCGGCAGCCTTGTCTATTCCTTCAAATATTTTATGAAATAGGTTTAACAGCTGATTAGAGACCCCTGCAGCAAAGTAAAACTCACGATAATGTCAAAAGATATCCATACAGATGGTATCCATGGTACTGTCACATTTTTTTTTTCCTTAAGCTTGAAACAGCCTCTGATTACAGCCCTTGCTCACATTTACTTTCACCAGGTGGTTCATCCATTTTATTTAAACACCTGACAATAAAATGTAGATTGTATCAGAGTTAAATGTATATTCTAATGGCTGGACCGATCAAAAAGTGTTTACAAATGCAAAATAAACTCAGCGTTGGCACAAAAACATCCAAACACATTTAGATATGAATAGTCTGCTCTTAGAATTTATGAATATCAACAAATCATAGTTGCTTTAGGGTTGTTTAGATCAAATAATGACAAGACCACTCAAATCTATCTAACATTATCTGGCAAGTTTGTTCATAAGTCTTAGGTGCTCATGAATAACTCCCTGGTCCAACTGACTAGTGATGCATCTTTAAAATAAAAAGATGTCACACCTCAGGGATAAAAGATCACAGAATAACTTATCAGAAAACAAATACTAAATAAAGTGCTAAACTAAGTTCACTTTTTCTCTTGTCATCTAATGTCTATGTCACTGGGCTTTAATTGACAAAACCTACAGTTTTTTGTAGACATAAAAATGTCGGGATAAAACTAGTTTATACCATAGAGTGAGTCATTTAAATGGCAACAAATTGTCAAAGGAAGCAACTGCCTTTTTAAAACCTAATGTTAAGAATTAGAGATCCTATTAAAACCTTTAGCCCATACAGCAGCTATGGAACCATATAAAACTATCTACGAGGATGTTACGCATTACTAATGTGATTGTCAATTTAAATTCAGTTTACCTAAATAAAAAGAAATAGCAAACTGAATTGGAAGTGCCACAATGTTTGTTTGTAAATACTGGACATCTCATAATGTAGGTGGCTTGTGCCATCGTCACCCTCGCGTTGTAAAGTGATGTTTTATTGTGTTTGTGCCAGGCAGCACAACAGATGTGTGTGAGATTCTGAAAAGGAACAGAACAAAACCTCACTGGTCAAGTAGGAGCGTTAAAACAAACTGCTTTCAGCTCCTTGTTGTCAGATCTGATGAGTTGATGCTCTTTGCAAAATGAATGTAATATGCAAATAAGAATAAAGTTACACTACTTAAGAAGAAAAAGTGTAGTTTCATTCATTACTTGTCATGACCAGTACCTTTTCGAAGCTTGATTTGAAATTATGTGATTGTATTCCACTATTACTATCCAACTCTAAGCTACACTTCAGCCCATAAAATCAGGAAATAACTGCAGTTGTAAACCAGTTTGTTTAAGGTTATTCTGGTTAATTAGTTTACATTAACATTTCAGTCTCTATTTTATGGGCAGTACAGTTTGTGTAAATATATGAATCCATAAGAAACAATAAGGACGACAAGAAACTATATAAAGATTCTCTGAGTGATGGTTATTCATTTTAAAGTCCGTTGTATGCCTTAAACACATATTATGACTACATGATCCAGAATGCAGCACCAGCGTGTAGTGGGTTCGCGCCGCACCAGACGTTGAGGCGAAAAAGACCACTAAGCGCATGCGCTGCATTGTATGTTGTTGTTTGTGGCGGTAAGATGGCGGCGCTCGGAGACACCTCAGCTCCGGGGGTGAACGGGTTAATTCAACAATTCACAGCAATAACAGGTAAAAATAAGCTTACATTAAGCTTTATAAATAATAGGTTGCTTTGGGGGGGTCATAAGGCACTAGTTCTCTTTCCACAAAATGTATGGAGCAGCGCGCAGACAAGGAAAATGGACGCTTTAGTGTCGCTGTGGCTCCTTCGCTGTCAATGCTTTGCAGAGTGGAGAAGCAGAGGCAGTTTCAGCTAAACTATGATAAAATTACATGTAAAGGGTTTACACAGCTACTTGCTTTGAAAATTGCATTTCTTACTCATTCAACAGACAATTTGTTTCCCTGTTAAAGTGATATCACTCAACACATTTGTAGGCGTCACAGTTTTTTTTTTTTTTTTTTTTTTTTGCTCTTTGGATGGCTTCTTTTCCGTGAGTGTGGAATGGACGTCGGCTGTAGAACATTCCCCTTCTTCATCTCCGGCCTCATGTTGGGTTACTGTCATATTAACCGTCGCCGTCACTTAAAATACCTGGACAGATACCGCTTCTGCCTTAGACAGTCAGCACATTCGTACGGAATAGTTTTTAAGTGCTTTGAGATGATGTACAGTGTTTCAGTTTTAAGTTATTTATTGAAGAGGAGAGCAGAGTGAGAACAGGGGCCATCAGACTTGAAAAGTGAAACGGTCATGCGCAGTACAGGCGGAAGACTTCGACTGGCTGTTGGGTTTTTGACGCTTTAGTTTAATGGAAACAGTCCATTTGTTGTATACGTCCACTTGCAACATTTATTTTTCGGCATGGATGATTTAAATCCATTCCAGGTTTTTACGAGTGACTTGCAAAAACTTGCAAAACTTGAAATAGCCAGAGTTTTTCGTTTTTATGATTTCCTTCAGATTCTTTTGAAACCGGGTGCATATTTTACATGAACTTTAAGGCAGTAGCTGGCTTATAAGTTCGTAATAAAATCTGAACGTCAGACTTAAAAAAAAAAAATCGTTGTTGCTCCTCCTGCCCTTCCCGAAACAAATAACCCCAACTACGACTTTGGCACCCTTCCATTGTCACAGAGACATGGCAATATGTACATGATATTTCTCCAGTTAATCCTCCACATACCAACAATGTTTCCATATGTAAAAAATATGTTATAACAAAAAGTTGTTTATATTTCCACGAGTGTTTTGGTAAAGACTGACAGCAGTACAGATTAAGAATAGACAAAGTCCATACTTAACAAGTGTTTTCAACAGAATTGATCAGAATAAAATAAATATCTTGCTTAAGTATTGCTGCTTTTATATTCTAATTCTTTGTCTTTGTTTGTTTGTTTTTAGTATTTACATAATTAGGGGGAAAGAAAGTCCAATAGTTTATTCTACAGGTAATAATAGCAGATCCTTGGACTAAATATGTACAATATTTAAATAAAAAAAAAAAAAAAGCATGTGTAATTGGAGTGTCATTCTATTGTAATAAATCTCAGAGTGCCATAACATCCATTATCAAATTAATTACTTGGGCAGTTGCAAAGTGTTTCATTAAAATTGTTTCCCTAAAATTGTAAACGTTTACAATTTTAGTGGCTTTTCTATCATACATTTTCTTTTCGCATGCTTTTATCAATATTTTTAAAATGAACATTTGTCCTTCTGGAAATGTATTAAAATGATGTAAGAGAGTTAAATTAGCCGTTGATTAATTCTCAATAGATTTTCTGAACAGTGAATTGTTTCATGCTCTCTGCAGCATTATGACGGCGTTAAATTTGATCGGCTGTTGTCGTTGTGTCAGGGGCCACAGAGAGTGTTGGAAAACACATGCTGGAAGCATGCAACAATAACCTGGAGATGGCCGTGACCATGTTCCTGGATGGAGGTGGGATGGCAGAGGAGCCCAGCACCAGCTCCAGTTCAGCGGCATCGAGCAGCAGAGCGCCCCCTACAGAGTGAGCTAAACTGATTGTGTCATCTTTAGCGTCAGAATGGACCTGGTTTTTATTGCATTGAGCTGGTATAACAAAGCTCTGAATGAAAATGTGTCGATTAACAATAACGTTTTGCTTTTGTCTATATGTTATTTAATATTTCAGTGAAGTACGAGCGCCCATTCCTCAGAAGCAGGACATTTTAGTGGAGCCCGAACCTCTGTTTGGAGGTACTGGAGAAGTTCTTATTTTTTCCACCAAATGACCAGAATGTTGTCCCTTACAACTATTGATATCTTTTTCTTTTTTTTTTTCCTGTATATTTTCATGTTTTCAGTACCAAAGCGAAGACGGCCAGCTCGGTCTATATTTGACGGTTTCCGAGACTTTCAAACAGAAACGAGTGTGTACTTTATATCCTAAAATATTTGATATTTGAAACATTTCACAGTTTAATTTTTCTTGGCAGGAATTGACTATAAAGTTTCTTAATTTTTCAATTGCATTGCGTTAACTTGCTATAAGGATTTGGAATGTTTTTCTCTAAAAGTTCGTCAGGAACAGGAGCTGCGCAACGGTGGAACCGTGGACAAGAAACTGAGCACTCTGGCAGACCTTTTCCGTCCCCCCATTGAGCTCATGCACAAAGGCAGCTTTGAGACGGTGAGGAGTCACTCTACACCTCACCTTTCTTCAGTTTAACTGGACTTTTTGTGTAATTTCTAACAATGGCTGTTTAGATCACAGGTGGGAAGCCAAGTGAAACCCGGCAGACTGTCATTTCATTCTGTCGTTGCTTATTCATAAGATTAGGAGTGAAGTGGAAACTGGACATTTATGTTATATATGATCCCTCCGGCGGTCTGAAGAGATGTGGCGTAGAAAAGATATGTTTATGTAAAAAACATCCAGTGGTTTTACTCTGCAACAGTTGTTTTGTGGGTCAGTTAGTATGGGGGCTCAAGTAGTTTTCAAGTGCATCTTTTTTTTTTTTTTTTTTCCCCAAATTCATATTTAAAAATTGATTTGATAAATCGTTGAAACATATTTGATGGCATTTGACTGTTTTCTGTGTCTCTTAGGCTAAAGACTGTGGACAGCTTGAAAATAAGTGGCTAATGATCAACATACAAAATGTTCAGGACTTTGCTTGCCAGTGCCTCAACAGAGATGTGTGGAGCAACGACGCCGTGAAGAACATTATCCGAGAACACTTCATATTTTGGCAGGTACGCAGGTTATGGGAACTTCATTACTGGCCAGTGCGCAGTAAGAGCTTGATACAGTTTCAACATCGAAGGGTCAGTTTCATTGCATTTATCATTAGTGGATGATTTACATGTTTGAACAGAAATTGTGAGAAAGCCAAACATGCCTATATTCTTGTTATAAAAGATATAAACATGTTTTTTGTAACTTGTCAGCAGCAGGAGAAGAAATCTTGTTCTTGGTTTTCATGCACATCTCACAGAGTTCATTTGCTTTTTTTTTTTTCTTTCGTGTGTTTGCACATTTACAGTACAGTTTTTATGTTGGCAGGTTTATCACGACAGTGAAGAGGGACAACGGTACATCCAGTTCTATAAGCTCAACAAGTTTCCCTACATTTCAATTCTTGATCCACGCACAGGTGAGAAGCTTTGATGAATATTTTTTCCACGTTTAAATTATGTAATACTCTGATTTTCCTTAATTGTAACAGTGAACAAAACAAGCGTGGCAGATGTTGTGACCGCTGCTGTATTGAACACCTGTACGTTTTTACCGTTGTTCCGAGTTGCAGGTTTCAGCTCTTTGTCTTTATTCCCACTTTTAAAGCTTTTCACATTAACTTGCTAGCAGCTTTGGCCAGAGTTTGGATCCTTCTAAAAAAACACAACAGTGTTTATGAAGATTACCGCAAAAATGAAGCCAGCTATAAGTTTGTTCACTCTGAATGCAAAACAGCTTCAGAGTTGATGGCGACATGTGCAGCATCCAGATTTACTTCCATTTGTAAATACAGGAGTAAATAAGGCCACATCTTCTTCAGGGCTGTAAAGTGTTCTCACGGAAGTCGGACATCCTGTGAACCCCCACATAAAAAAATATATATATACTGAATAGCAAAACGTCTTAATTGGCCATCAGTACGTACAGTTTTAACATAGCCTGATATCCAGTCGCTTAGAAGGCGTAACTTATGTAATTAGGACTCTCTTTATTTCAAATGTAAAATATTTTTATTGAGGTGCAATTTCAACCTCCTCGAATTCAGGGCAAAAAATGGTGGAGTGGAACCAGCTGGATGTGGCGTCGTTCATGGAGCAGGCAACCGGCTTCCTGGCAGAGCACGGGCAGCTCGACGGGCCCACCTGCAACGCCCCCCCTGCCAAACGGGCGCGCTCAGTGAGTGTGCGATCTCACCCATCAGCGCCATGCTACCCATCCAGCTCAATCGTTTTCTCTTTTCTGTATATTTCGTATTTTTGGGCTTGCAACCGTTTTGGGAGCTTCCTCGTTGCTTTGAACAGAATTAACTTGATCTAATGTCAGTCATTTCTCAAAGTAAAAACACTTTAAAAAAAAAAAAAACGCAACAAAAACCATTTCTGCTGCCTTTTGATCCGTTTTCTCCAGCTGCTCACTGCGTTTTCTCCCCCAGGAGAGTCTGATTGATGCCAGCGAAGACAGCCAGCTGGAGGCGGCGATCCGAGCGTCGCTACAGGAGACCCACTACGACTCGTCAAACGTCCCCGAAGCGCCCGACTCCCCCCGATCAGAGGACGAATCCGACGCAGAGCCTTTCTCGGACAGCGAGGGACCCATTTCCGTTGACGGCTCAGACAGTGAAACGCCAGCGCCGCACGAAGAGAAAAGTTCTACAAGCAAATACACACCAAGCGCTACGGTCGCCACCGCCCAGCAGCGTCTGCAGCCCGATAGTTCCACTTCCTCGCACAGAAAATCTCCGTACAAAGAGAACAATCACAGTCACAAAAAAGAGGAGAGCAAAAAGAACCACCTGGAGCCCTCTGCTCCAAGTCCGCTTCATTCTCCGCCTGAAGCAGACTCCGGAGGGAATCACTGCGCCTCTCAAGCCAAAGCTGCTACAACCTCCAGCATCAGCACCACAACTTGTGACGTGGACTGTCCTGATGACAATGGTACGAAGAAACACTAACTTTAAGGCTCGTTCCAGAATGATTGTGTACGATTTCGCCGTCAGAAGTCTGAATTTAGCTCCAAGTAAAAAAATTGAAAATGAATAGAATGCATTAAGTCAGAATCTTGTTTTGAAAAGTTGGGGGTCTGCTTCCAACATTGGGGTCAGATTCAGCATGGATGCTGGTCATATAAAACATACTGAAATTTGTGTGGAGGAGGAATCCAGCTTATTTGTATTTCTCTCTTTATGTCCTTATCAACTTGAATTACTAAGTAGTTTGGCTACATAGCCCCACACTTAGGAAGCCACACTGGTTTTCTGGTTTGTATCAAGATCCTGTACCCATTCTGACTTGTCAGATCCAATTTTGACTTCCAAGACCAAACGAGCAGGATTAATTTAAACATTTTTCTGGTGTGGAAGATTATTTAAAAAGTAAAGTGTACAGCATGTAGAAAATGGTACGTCCAGACTTTATTATCTATGCAATCTTTTAAATTTTGTCACTTCTTATTTCCTTTTTTTATGTCTTTTTCTTATAACTTTTGTATACCCACTTATCACCTGTTTCTTTTTCATTCTCTCTGTCCAGTCCTTGTTTTTTGTTTTTTGTTTTTTTGTCTTCCCCCCCCTTCTGTCCTGCTTTTATTTACTTGTTTATCTCTCCCCCAAGTTAATAATATTGTAATTAAGCTTTACATTATATTAGTTTAACCCTGGATTAAACCGTTGTTTATACTTGCAGCTGCAATGTAATATTTTATTTTTTATTTCTGTTTTTGCAAAGGCCCCAAAGCCAGGCTGATGCTTCGCTACCCAGACGGACAGAGAGAGCAGATCTCCTTGTCTTCAAAAGCTAAACTTTTGGTGAGTTCAGTCCACAATAAATTTTATTAATGCCGTATAAAAGTATGTCCCAAAGATTATTCAGTGTTTGGTCATATTACAGCCACGGATTTCAATGTATTTAGCATTTTGGTGTAATGATGTTTGAAATGTAGGGGACACATTAAACATGTCGCTAGTAAAGATGTACTTTTTGGTCATGATGAAGAACACCTTGTGTGGTGGAAACCTAACGGTGCACATCCTTTTGAAAAGAAACCTTGTCAGAGGCTGCAAAGACTTGAGACAACATTCCAGCAGCACAGCACTTTCTTGGCTTGGATAAAAGCTCATTCATAGGTTTAGATATCCAGACCTGAGTTCAGTTGAGATTCTGTCTTAAAAATTGAATGTTCTAAGATTCTCGTCTTTCAGACTGACATTAATGTCTGTGGTTGTTGAAGAAAATTCAAGAATTTTTTTAATAAAGACGAAACTCTCATTTGTAACTAGCTAACATTGTTTCTCTCTTTCTTTCAAGGCCCTGGTAAGACACGTCCAGTCCAAGGGTTACCCTAACGAACGCTTTGAGCTCGTCACCAACTTCCCCAGGAGAAAGCTCGCCCACTTGGACTATGACATCACGTTACAGGAGGCGGGGCTTTGTCCACAGGAGACTGTTTTTGTTCAGGAGAGGAACTAACCATCCCAGAAACATCCACTTTTCTGCTTCTGTATCTCTAACAGACTTGACCGATTCACACATCAACAACGTGGGCCAACCTTCAGTTCTGAAGGAGACTCTGCTTGTTTTGACAGGGCTAATGTTTAAGGATGGACCGCCTTGACTGTCTAAATACTGTTCATCTCCGCTGACAGTCTAATGCCTTTGTAATGCTCAACAATTTGGCCAGTAAGGTGCTTCAGATATCAGCACTTCGGTTTCTTTTCTAGACAATGTCTATTCTGGACTAATGCAGCACATTAGAGCAGAATACACATTGTTTTCACCTGTTCATAAAACCTCGGATAACAGATCACTAATTGACTGTGGGCCACCAGAGACTTGTACAAAAATACTTTTACTTCCCAAAATGTAGATTAAATGTCAGAGTTTATTTTCTAGCTCTTCCTTGTTTTCTTTTTTTCTCTACATGGACGAGTAAAGGGAGGTTCATTCTTCTTTTTTTCTCCATCATTGTTTCGAATTTTGGAACTTTGGAAAGCAGAAGTGTTTGAAGAATAGATCCAAAAATTGCAAGTAAAATAAAGATGTCTCCTTTTTTTATCGCAGAAGGGAATGAAAAATGGTGGTCGGACCTACGACGAGCAGAGACAGCTTTAGTGAGATTTGACATTTAGCCGTAGTCAATGTTTCCTTTTTATATGCTGCCAACAAAACATGCTCATATTGAAAATATAACCACCAAAATCCAAGACATCCTGCTTGATCTATTCTTAAATGTTTCAAACAAAAGGTTGAAATGCAACTCCAAAGAGATGCCTAATGTTTCAAGAAAAGTTTTAGGGAGACTCAATATCCAGCTAACAAAACTCTATTCTTCATTTGGACTGCTCGATTTTAAGTATTAATCATTTTACCAATGTCAAGGTGGTTGTATAAGGAATCAAATATTTTGGGCACTTTAAACAAAACAATTCAATTTTTAAGATTTGCTATGAAAAATGTGTAAATTTAAATACAAACAACAAATGTGGAAAACCGCTAATTAGGATAAAACTTCAGGTTTTAAAATCTGTACGTAAATATCCTGTTATGTTTTTTTTTTTTCTTGTGGAGAGTGCAGGGAGTCTGTAGTCTGAAGATCTGCATAATTTAATCCAGGAACAGAGGTAGGAGTGGATTTACCGACAACCTTCACATTTAAGTTCAAAACTGTAGCAGTTTTTTTATTTTTTATTTTTTCTGACCAAAAGCTTTCCTCCTTAGCGATCACCGAAGACTGGAATGTGGCTGATAGTCCACATTGCTGCAGGAACATCTGAAGCAACACTGCAGGTAGCGGGTTCAATCTTGAATGTGTATCCGTCACAAGCGTTCACCAATACTTTTAGTATCTGTTTGGAAATATGCCAGAAACGTTTCATCAGACAGTTTTTTTTTTTTGTATTAAATAAGCTCTCTCTCTCACACACACACACTTAGTTTCAGATCAGCCTACTTTCCCTTAGTTTCTGACCGACTGCTTCCCACTGGTACTGCTTGGTGTGACCCACAGTTTCCAATAACAATCAGTTATTTCACAGTGAAGATTGCTTAAGCTCAGCTCTCAAGCATAAACGTTTCATTGCAGGACCTTTCTTGAAAAAATATTCACCCCACCTGTTGTGTACTTTTATTTATACATATATTTCACATGATGAAGAGGGAGCTCTCCGTTATGTTTTCAGATCTATATTAAGGATTAATCATGAATTGATGTCTAATTGTATTTCTTATGTATCTCAAGAAAGGAAATTGACTGGATTTCAACAAAAATAGATGAACCTTAGTTTACTATTAAACCAAAAATGTGATGTGTAGCTGAGGAAAAAGTCAGGACATCCTACGCTTTACTCTAGTAGCTAGTGTTGCAGTGAAGCAGGTCTCTTGACATTAGCCTAAAGGAAGTTTTTCCCCGCTCCCCACTTGCAGCTGTGAGATGTTTGAGGACGTTCTTGCTTGTAAAGTCTGTTTCAAGCTGAATTCATAGAAGCTTGGAATCTGAAAAGTTTTGTAAAAGTGAATATATGTGGCACAAATATTGAAGTATGGGTTATATAAATAAGACATTAGCGTCGTAGTGGGAAATAATAGGAAGAACTGACCCCCTCAAATCTTATTTTCTTAGGAGCCCCATACAGGGTTGTGCCTGCTCTGATGTAAGGAGGTAAGTTTAAGACATAGGAATAATTGTTCCAGTGAAGACAACTTGCAAATTTATGTAGAGCACCCTGAAATCTGGACTGTTGATATAATGCGTGAGCTGCATTACAAAGCTGGTCTCACCAGAGATAAAAATGGAGATGTGCTTTCAAAGAAAAAATAAAGTCTCTTCATAAAACACTTGAAGAACTTAAACACGATAGTTAAAAGTAACGTGTTTGTTAAGAGTAAATCAAATGATTTGTTTGACCATGGTGTAAACCAAAACACTTTCATTTCCACCAAACCGTTTTGATGACCACATTGTCCTGAATAGATCTTTGCTTTCTTTCCTTCTTTTCTATTTGCAGGAACTGGGAAATTCCAAATTAAAGAAGCGATTGATGGGAGGGAGCTAAATCCGTGGAAACTATTAATGCCAATCTGCTTGGGGCTTCCAGAGACATAAGGCTATATGATTAAAGCTGAATACATACTCTACAATAAGTGAAAATGTCATTTTTCAGTGTCAAAAACAAGTCAGGACATGTCATGCAGGTCAGGACACAGAAGAACTCCTGGGAGGTCCTCACTGGTTCTTCCTACTGCAGAAGTTGCACGGGTTAGGTCTCAGACATCAGATACGGAGGTTCTGCCCAGGTAATGTGCTCGGAACAAGCAGCAAGAACAGAACGATCTCTTTTATTCTTGCTGCCCTTGGAGAAAACAAATTGCTCCGTTTTGGAGTATGAATAAACCGTCATTACTGTGTTATGCAAGGCTGGCTTAATGGGAAACATTGACTCTCTGTTGTGACTTTTCTTATGAGTCTTTATGAATGATGAGAGAAGCAGTCCGATTCAACGTGAGTCATTTCGGTATGCGTCCTTTGAGCTTGCAATACAGAAACTCTCACTTAAACCCTCCCTTCTCTCCACAAAGACAGATAAGGGTGAGTGGGAGAGGAGGGTGGTTAGTCAAACGAATACCAGCTGTTTCTCAGCTTGCGCTTTCCAAAATTTAACTACATACATAATATCATTCCTCTTAAGCTCACCTCTTTTGTGGCATTATCTAAGTAAAGCACGCTCTTCTTAATTGCTCTGCATGCCTGAGATTTCTGTAAAGAAATGTTCCCCTTCATCTCTCGGACTGATCCTCCTAAAATTGCATACCTAATCATCTAAGGTGTTGATGTGTATCCCTTAAATTGTATCCTTCTGTTTTTCTGTACTCTTTGGATGTTTCGTAGTATCCACATCCGTTGAACCTTTTCACATTTTGCCACACTACCACCTCAAACTTTATTTCATTTGGATTTTATGCGTGGACAAAATTGGCAGAGGCTTGTTCACCTTCACGCAGTGGAGTGGGTTCAATCAAAGCATAGTCACGTGTTAAACTGGCCCAGATCTGCGTTTGATTGGGAATCAGTAGCAAGACTTTTTAAACTAATGCTCACAGAGACGCTACATCCAGTATTAATGAGACTGAACTATTTGAGTGGCCAAAGCTGCTAAATACTGTACGTACCCCAGAAGACTTGGACCTGTAATTTAAGTGGAAGCTGCTGTCGGCTGGTAGCCACGCTTTTGATATTTTTATTTGTGGAGAATGTTTATTTAAATTAAGCATGTTTCACTCTTTTTTTTTTATTTCACATTAAAGTCAAAGGTCGCAAGCTTGACAAAAAAAGAGTCCCAGACGTCCCTCTGCAGAAAAAGGATAAAAAGAAACTATCCTAAGGCGATGATAAAGGTGATTGCTTACACGAGCCACTGGTAGAAACTATTCCTTTAGGTGTCTAATTAATCCATCTTCTTTCTTCAGCTGCTCGTTTTAACTCTGGAGTCTGCAGAATATGAGTAATAGCTTAATAACAAGCTCAGGTTTGTTTATAGCCTCTCTTTGTCGTTGGTCAGGTCATCCTCAGTCATCGTTATTCACTTGTTTTGTTAACACTTGCCCATTTAATAAAAGCCAGAGCCTATATTATCAACTATCAGTCAGATTGGGGCAAAGGTCAGAGCTAACAGGAAAGTCCTTCAGCTGCACAAACAGATGAGTGCATTGACTCTGTTTCACTGCCCTCTCTTTGTGGATCTTACAGTTTGAGATGTGCCTTTCTTCCCCTCCTGCTCTTTGTGGAAAGTAGGGGGGGAGGAGAAAATGGCACCTTCAAAAGGAATAATTTAGATAATTGAAAATTATTACACTTTTTAATTCCATGAAGATTTTTTTTTAAACTGTGGTGCTTTACTAACACTGTATGTATGGTATGCATTCTTTATATTTGAAATACAAATGATTCGGAGGCCTTAATTAGTGCTATAGCATTACAGCAAAGATACCTTTTGACAGGTTGAAGTTTTATGAGGTAACTGAGACAGCAGCAATTAGAGCCTTTGTGTGTGACGGGGGTTGTCTGGTTGTGTAACAAGCCATTGCCCTTGGTCATATTTCAGTCTTTCAGCTGGTTCTGAGAAGGAATCAATAGAAGTTAATGTCCAATCAGCAGGTGATCTCGGATCTGAGTTCAGCGTAATCTGTTACTCATTTTATACCTGAAAATCAGTTCAGGGATCATGAGATAACATCGATCATGACAAAAACTCTTTCTGGAGAGAATTAGATAAACATAACGGTCCTCAAAGGGGGGTGGGGGGGATGGTATTTCAATAAAATTATCTTAATGGTTGTAAAAAATTGTAATCCACAGATTTACACTCAGCTTCAGCTCTTTCAATAAGAGGTGAGAGTATGTGCTTGTTCTCAACTTTATGTGCAGCTTCGATCTGTGATTTCTGAGCGAAAAGACGGGAGTGTTTTCCTGAGCCGTTATCATGGGTGGACCTTAGGATGATCAGTCTCTGACGGTTCGATCTGACTCATTAAACAGCACCATTTGAAACACAAAACATCTGACACTTTAAACAAATACCTGGCTCAACGGACTGAAAACACATTTTTTACCTCTTCAATGTGCAATATTTTTGTTTTCTAATGAGAAGCAGTGAGAAGCTCGTCCTTGTTGAAGGGGGAATATTTATGAAGAAAACCTGTTAGAGGCTATAAAACACTTGAATCCAGCGTGGAGGTTTGCCTTGCATGCACCCAAAGCAACAAAGGAATGGTTTAGATTCAATCACGTGTTGCAATGTCCTAGTCAAAGTCCAGATGAAAATCCAGATGGACAGACTTATAATCATATCTACTCACATTTGGTACATTGAGAACAGAAGAGAATATCTAGTATTTAGTCAGGAATTTTTATCGTTAAAAAAAAAAAATTACACATTTGATTTCAAAACTTTTAATAAAGTACTTTAAAAAGCAAAAGCATGAATGCAAAAATAAGAATATACTGAACACCCCCAAATTTAGAAAACCAGCTTCTGTTCTGTCTGCTGCTGTGGATGAGACTAAAAAAGAAAAATACATGATTATTTATAAGTAATAAAATAAAGTGTTGTGACAGCCTGTGGTCATGAGTTCATGAGAAAATCACTGTTGAGCATTAGTGTAGCTAAAATAGAAGGTATGTAGGCTGTGATGGAGGTTATTAAGCAATTTGTGGTAAATGTCAATCTCTCACTTCTCACAACACATTGATGTTACCGTGTTATCATGAGCCATCATTACACTGCTGAGTGAAGTGTCAGCACAGACTGACCAAGTAAGAGCCATCTGTGAGGTCTCAATAAAAATCATCTGCAAAAGTCAGATCACGACTGAGGGATGTGTTCTCGTACGGGCAAAGAAACATAAAAATAACAGGAATCTGCCATACAAACATGATCTAAACTAGCCCATAATATTTGATCGTAAAGTCATTTACACTCCAACTGGAGGCAGGACATGAGAAAGCCTTATTTTGTTTTACCCCACCATGAATATTCTGAAACCTATAGAGGAACTTTAAATTTTGGTCAGATGATGCTGAAATCGACCTATTTGCACGTTGTAAAGCACACCAGGCCCACTATTACATACGGTGGGGGATCTGTGACATCGCGGACCTGTTTCATTTTCAAAGGCGCTGGGTCCTTTTTAGATGGGACAACGATCTGTGACATAAGAGCAAATTACCACAGAATTTACTGGTGCAGAACTCCGGTTGTGTCTAAAAAGAAGAAAAAAAAAAAAAACACAACCGACTTGGACGTGACAGAAACTGGATGCTGGGAGTCTTGGTAAGAAATACTTAGCATCATCCCGTTACAAAGCTCCAGCTTTTGTTCAAGGCCCGTCAAAAAATGTCCTTCCTCTCCACCAGAGACCTGCAGTGAAAGTGTAGTGGGGACAAAAACTAAAGCAGAAAACTACGCTGGTTTGTTTTCTGCAGGAGAAACATAGATTTAGAGCAAAACTCAACCATTATCCCATGACTATCACAGTCAATCATCTGGTAGCGGTGTGGTTTTCTCAAGACTGGATTTAAATTTCACTTACTATGTATATGTTTTTTTTTGTTTGTTTTTTTTTCTGCAACATGAGTTGCATGAAAATCTATCAAGAGGTGTGAGCCATTGTTTTACATGAAATTTGTGAGTCATAAATGATTATTTTATGATTTTCCTTCGGAACTATCTTTTCATACTTTTGCAGTTTTAAGGACTAAACGGAAGACTAAATGTTGGAGCAATGAGAAAATATGATTAGAAAAGGCCAAAGCAACCACACAAGAATAAATGACACAACAATTTAATATGTGACTTTCAACACAGATAAAAAAAAAAAAGACTCACTTTTGCTACATTTTTGCTTAATGACACACAGCCACGACACAACAAAAGAAAAGACTGGTGATACAAAGTATCCCAGACAAAGCATTGAGGACACCCCCGGTTTGTCAGTATCAAAGGTTAACATCACGGTCCTCTCTGATTGGTTGGTGGCTTCAGATTGGATCAGTTGAAAGTCACTTGGCAGTGATTGGCTGCTGCACTTTAGACTGTATCTGGCCAAACAAGTCTGACCTTCTGCAGATAAAAGTTTGCTCACTGGGTAAAGAGCTTCAGAAAACTTGTCAATTATTCAAAAGTCCAAATTCTGCTTGTGTTTTAACCCTATAACATACAAGATTTCAGATGGAAAACAAAACAAAATTTTTGACATCCTAATACGACTTTAGTCTTCAGCCAGTTTTGTAAAGTAAAAAAAAAAAAAAACTCAGACTACCTTTGTTATAGCTAAAATTAAGGCTTTTAATGCCTTAATTTTAGATATGACATGACTCTCAAACCCATGTCATACATACACAGCATGCTATTGCATATTGAGACATGAGGTAGTTTGTCGTAGTTTGTGCCACTACGACAGAAAGGACGGAATATAATCAGCTCAAAAATATAATTGTTTTCACAAGTTACAAGTGGGTTTTTTTGTTAGCGTCTTGCAGAAAAACTGCAAGACGCTATGACACATTTACTTACCCCATATTACATGTTTTAGCAAAGTGATACAAGACTTTCTAGTTTAATTTTCTCTTTGTAATTAAACCATCCCGGAGCTCGTTTAGGTTCTTTTGGCCACTTTTTAAATTCCAACGTTTTGCTTGTGATCATGCAAATAGCAGGAGATTTTCCAAAGGCTAAAGATTTGAAATTCAGTCATCTCCCTTCTCATCAAGCCATCACTTAAACATTACAAGTTCACTGAACACATAGGTCCCATTTGATGGCCATTCAAGCACAAGTTTTTGGATATATTTTAATTTTGCCACCACACATTCCACTTTGCCCTTCACAAATACACAAATAACGTTTTCTGGGGTTTGTTTTCTTTTTAAAATTGAAAAGTGGCAGACTGCATAAAAAATGTCAAATAATTTTGAAAATAAACAAAACTTTATACCTATAAGCTACTTTAACAATTTAATCTTTGAAATTAAATATATAAGCATATATGGGCATATATATGTTTTTATGGCACTCTTTTTTTTTTCTTCTTTTGCTGAAAGCTGTTTAGTTTCCAATAGCCTAATTGTGACTTTTAGTGAGATTTGCAGCTACATCAACTGATCATTTAATTTTGGAGGAAAGGTAAGGTAATTTTATTTATATAGCACATTTTCAGCAACAAGGCAATTCAAAGTGGAGGAAAAATCTTAATTTCTGAAACTCTAAAATGATTGCTGCACTTTGTGCCACTAAAGGCAAATGAAATGAGGATGCAGTCATGACAGGATGAAGTTCAGGGTAAAATTAGGCTTTGCTTAGACAGCAAAATAAAAGAACTACTTATCTTCACAAAGCTATCCAAATAAAGTGTTACATAATGTTCGGATGTCTGTTTTCACATATCTTGTTAGTGTATAATGAAAAGAATTTGTTATGTTTTTGTTCTGTAGTTTCTCCCCCATTTGTGGTACTTATTAGTCCTTCACGCTCCCTACAAGTTGCTAAAAACATGCAAAACTTGTTTGTGTTTGCAGATAACTATATTTCCTTTTGCCAGTTTCTTTGTAGTTCCTGTTAGAAATGTTTTACTGATCCAGCATTATTTGTGTCTGGACTTTATCACAAGTAATAATGAGAATTTTGTTTGTGGAAGCATCGCATCACAACCAGACTTTGTAACTTCAATGAAAGTGTTAAAATAAGTAAAGGCAAAATTATTATTTGGTAATCTTTCTTTTTCTGCATTCATTTTGTGATAGAATTTTGCAAAATCTATAGCTGACAAATAGACATAACACTTATTGTCCCATTAGCATAAAACCTCAAGTATGGTATGAAAACATGTATAAGATGCACAAAGTAACAAACACTAAAAGCACTAAAGCAACTAGCTATATTGGTCATTAAGATAAATTGGATTATTGTCTCATACCACAGATCCTTCTTATCTCATGTGAAGTCGTTGAAATAATGGTGAAAATGATCAATCCACATGTGCAGCATGAGATCCTTGATTTTCCAAAGACGTTACAAAAGAGATTTTGCAATATTTTATCTGGCACATTAGGTAATATTGACTTTATAAACATGACACTAGCTGGTACAAATCACAACTTTAAATAAACATGTAAAGTGTTTTAAAATATAATTATTTTTTTTTTTGCTTGTTTTGCTTTTCTTTGTGAAGTCTTTCTTGATTCGACCAAAGAAACTAGTTTTCAACATAAAATGTGTTCAAAGGGAAGTAAAGCATATGCAAACATTGTTTTTTGCAATAAATAAACAGTGCTCTAAAGCTTTTCTTGACGTATTTGTAAAACTGTTTCAGGAAAATGTAAAAGTGACTAAATGAACCTGGAACTTATCGCAATAGATAGCAAAATAACAAAACAGAAATAAACACATGCACATATATTAAATCTGTGATGAAAGAGTCCAGATTTTTATTTATTTATTTATTTATTTATTTATTTATTTATTTATTTATTTATTTATTTATTTATTTATTTTTGCCTAATGACAATTTGCTGCTTGTTTTGTCTCTAACAAATACATTTTGCCCGATTTGCAAAGGTGATGACCAAGTCAGCTTATTCACTGTTTTGACCACAAAGGCCATCTGAAGGGTGGATTAGAATTAAAGCATCAACATAACATAAAAAAATCTAAATCCTGTGAACTGAACTTGGGAAAAAAAAGAAAAAAAAAAGACAACCACTTCTCCAGATGTGTGGAAAACATGGCTACTTTTGTTATCTGAACTGATTTGTAGCGATGTGAAATTCCATTATGTGGAAACTTAGGTCAGGCCTCTGTTTTCCCCGTGTATCAGCACACCAAAGTACACAGGCGCCTTCACATTAGGAAACCTGAGCAAACTGTGGTATTTTATCTCTTGGCCAGCTCCGGTCGGCTCTGCTATAAAAGCCACGGCCCCGTTACAGAAAGTGTGCTCTGTCCGACAGGTCAGGAGACCCCACAGTCCACCAGCATGAAGCCTCTCCTCCTTGTGGTGCTGCTTGGATGCCTTGGTAAAAGACCTTTACAATTTAAAAAAAAAAGTTTTAATTTTATGTTGACTAATCCTTACAGAAATATTTCTTTACTTACAGCTGCCGTGCTCGCGGCCCCGGCTGCGAAGGTGCGATGGTGCGTAAAGTCGGATCAAGAATTGAGGAAGTGCATGGATCTTGCAGCTGCATCTGAAGCCTTCTCCTGCGTGAGAAAGGAAAACACCCTTGAGTGCATTATAGCAATCAAGGTGAGGATATAACACTCATTTTATGTCACGTTAACTCATAAATACCATCAGCAGTTCAAAATGACCCAGACTGTTCATTAGAGTGAGGAATACTCTCTTTAGAACCCAAACATCACTTCTGTGCTCCCGCGTGCATGAATGCATGATTGTTTTCACTTGCTTCTAGATAAGAATCTGCCACTTGTTGAACAGTTATTGCTGTGGTTTTGATACTAATAAATGCTTATTAAAATGGCGATAGCTGTGCGACATCCATAGGCTCCTAAGGAGTGCTGACATAAGAACAGTACACTGTTATTGCTGAATGAAATGAATGACAGGAATGACATTAAACAGAAGGCTGTGTACATTTCTTTCATGAAGAGACCTGCAAAGACTAATGACAGGGTTCAAAAAAAGAATACTGAAACAGATTTAGATTCATTTTATAATTAAATAACACATCACCTTCTCCCATTTTCTCAATTTCAACAAGTTCTATTATTTAAAGACAAAAAAACAAAAACAAAAGAAAGAAACACCAACACTGACTAACTATTGTGGCACCATGTTAAAAGCAAAGCTTATTACAAGGAAGGTATCTCCAACCTATACAATCCGAGTTTAGCAAAAGAAAGTTAATGACGGCCACGAAACAGACGGGAAATTGTTTTCCTAAAAACGTTTCACTGTGGGCAAACACTGACTTTCGAGGGCAAAACTGTTGCAAATACATTCGTTTTACTGTTGAAATAATAACACTTCTCCATTTTCTGGTCAAATTCAGAATTTCATTGCTACTCGGATAAAGTACACAAACACGCATATCCAGTTAGAGAAATTAGACACGTTAATTCTGAATTGCTCCTTTCTGACAGGCAAGTGAAGCAGATGCAATCACAGTGGATGGAGGAGATGTTTACACAGCAGGACTGAACAACTATGATCTCCACCCTATCATTGCCGAAGACTACGGCGAGAGTACGTACATTTACCGGCTGTTTTTGCCGGCCATAATTGGGCAGTTTTAATGAGTGACCACTCTAATCACACTTTGTTTTAACACATTCAGCTTCTGACACCTGCTACTATGCTGTGGCTGTGGTGAAGAAGGGAACCGGCTTTGGCATCAGGGACCTTGGAGGGAAGAAATCCTGCCACACCGGTTTGGGGAAATCTGCCGGCTGGAACATTCCCATTGGAACTCTGATTTCACGGAATATCCTTCAGTGGGCTGGCATTGAGGACAAACCCATTGAGGAGGGTGAGGGCTTCATTTTTATTTATTTATTTTTTTCCCCCTGTAAATTTAGCCCTGAAGTAAAAGTTAGCAAACACCTTCCGAGTGTGTTTGTGTGCTTTAGGTTACAATTTGGGGAAATGCAACAAACTTTGAAACCAATTTTTGAGAAGATTTAGGTGCTGAGTAGAAAAAAAAAGAGTTATATGAGAATAGCTGAAAAGGGACCAACTAGTCTGAATTAATACAGCACCAAGACAGTTGATAGAGACACACTGACTTATAAGTCTGAGAGGGCATGAGTAAGTGAAAGTTAATGTGTGAAAATGTAATGAAAAGTTACATTTATGTAACGTTTAGTTTCTTTGGACTTTAAAGTATGAACAGTTATGTAAGGATGAGGGTCACTGAAAAAGTTGGACCTTGTAACGGCTTTACATGTGACTTTTCAGTTTTCGAAAATGTTTAGAAAGAATTGAACAGGTGATGTTTTTGTTTGTGTTAGTTAACTAATTTATGTTTTGTTTTATATTGTTTTTTTCTTCAGCGGTGAGCACCTTCTTCCAAGCAAGCTGTGCCCCAGGGGCCACAAGAGGCTCCAAGCTGTGCGAACTGTGCAAGGGAGACTGCTCCAGGTCCCAAAGGGAGCCTTACTACGATTATTCCGGAGCCTTCCAGTTAGTATTTGATAGTATCTTCACACATTCCCAACGGCCCTTTATCAATCACTGACATGCACTGTGAATTCTCGTCTCACATCAGGTGGTTACATTGTCGTTCCTGTTTGCTTTTCTGTTTTTCACTTGTTTATCGTTTTAGGTGTCTGGTTGAAGATGCAGGCGAAGTAGCTTTCGTGAAGCACCTCACTGTACCTGGTCAGTGTCATATATTTTAATATGTTGCTCAGCTCTAATGAATTCAGTTTTAACTGACGATTCAGTTTTGTTTGTGTTTTATATATTGTTTTTTACATTTTCCCTTTAAAATCAAAGACAAAACAGAAATTTTCAAGCACATCTGCAACACATGCATAATATGCTTTGCACAAAAATGCCTGGAGTCCATAACTCGACCCCACTCTACACTAGTTGGGTCATGCTGTTCTGGTATTTCATCCCACAGCAGTGTGTGACCACGCTGGTGACCGAACATGAGGAGGTGCCTGGCTATTCTGTAGGTTCTCCTACGTGCTTGGGAGGCCCCTGTTTTATTTAAAAGAACAAATTGTTAAATTGCTAACGTATCTTGTTGATTCAAAGTTCAAACATCCAATCTGATTAAAGGCAGAAAACAAAAGCCAATAGCAAAACAAACATTTTGCCTTTGGCAGAGTGGATTTAGCAAGCTTGTCATGGATGCAAACTTAACTCTTCTACACAACGCGCAAATTAAGTTTCCTTACAAATGTGTTAACATTTGAAGATAATATAATAAAAAGCTTCCAATGGGTATACTTTTTATCACTAAAAGACATTTTTAAAAGAAAATTGGGTAACACTTTATTTGAAGGGGTGTGCATAAGACTGACATGACACTGTCATAAACATGACATAACATCTGTCATAAACATAAAGAAGTCCTTATGAATGAATAAATTGTCATTATTTACAAAATCATGCAAAGTTGGCACTTTTAATGGACTTTTAATGCAACTTTTAGAGCAACTTTGCATTAAAAGTGTCATTATTTACCGAATGACACTTCATGATAACTGTCATAAACATTCATAATCCAAAATGTATTTAGATAAACAGAAGTAAGATTTTTTTTTTTTAATTTCCCTTGTTTAGATTCTGAGAAGTCCAATTATGAGCTGCTTTGTCTGGATAACACAAGAGCCACCATTGATAGCTATAAAACCTGCCACCTGGCCAGAGTGTCTGCTCACGCCGTCATCACTCGCAAGGACCCAGAGCTGGCGAAATTAATCTGGGAGAGCCTCAGTGGAGTACAGGTAAAGTTAACCCAGCTTGAGGAAAGAGTAGAGAATCCCTCCTATAGGAGGAAGGAACAAAGGAATTACTGCATGTGAATCAGCTGACTCAAACTATATTTTCATTGTGATTCGACTCTCTTGCTTTTCAGAACTTCAACCTCTTCTCCTCTGAAGCATACGGCCCTGCCAAGGATCTGATGTTCAAGGATTCAACACAGAAATTGGTGCGTGTTCCTCCAAACACAGACTCCTTCCTGTATCTGGGTGCTGACTACGTGAGCATCATCCACTCCCTCAGGAAAGGTAAAAGGGGGGAAAAAATCCGAGTGGTAGAAATAATAAGATCCACACTTGTACCCAGCTCTGTCAGCCATGTCTGACACACGGTCTTTGCTTAACTTCCTTCTCCAGAGCAGAGCGCAGGATCTGAATCCACTAGCATCAGATGGTGCGCTGTGGGCCATGCTGAGACTGCAAAGTGCGACATGTGGAGCATCAACAGCGTGACTGAAGACACCGCCTCTGTTGAGTGTCAGAACGCCCCGACCGTTGAGGACTGCTTCAAGAAGATTATGGTACGACCAGGAAGAAACATGTTCCACGCTACTTTAAAGGAGAACGTTTTTGTTTTGTTTCTAAGTGCGCTTTGTTTGAAACGTCCCGCAGCGCAAAGAGGCAGACGCAATGGCAGTGGACGGTGGACAGGTGTACACCGCTGGAAAGTGTGGTCTGGTTCCTGCCATGGTGGAGCAGTACCAGCAAGGTATGATGCCTACGGATACACACGAAGACTGACGGATCGTGAGAACTTTTGTGTGGTGTACGGTAAAACAGTAATGTTTTCACCTTTCTCTGTCTCTCCACAGAACTGTGTGGCTCTTCTCCAGGTACTAAAACTATCTTGGTTTGTCTACTTTTACAGCTGTTTCAGTATGTAGTTAAGCCTGGCTGGTGTCAACGAACTAAGAACAATTTTGTTGGAGAAAACTTTGGTTTTAGTAGTTTAGTGTGTTTTAAAAGAATGATGAACGTTTTTTTGTACTTTGTCAAGATATAATCATAAATTTCAATGTCTTCAATTTAATTTTATGTGTTAAGCCAACACAATTGCGAAGTAGAACAAAAAGGATTCATGGTTATTCTAATTTATTTCCTACTTGAAAATCTGAAAAGCACCACATTCATACAGTATGTATTCAGAACCTTGGAGTCTGAATTTTGTAGAATCACTTTTCACAGCTGTTAAGTCTTTCAAATTGTCCTGATGTAGGAACCCCCCCGCCCCCCGATAGGTCGACCTGTTTTTTGCCTTTAATAGTCTTTCTTCAATAATTTATGTGTTTAGATGTATTTATATTGAGATTCAAATATACAACCATGGACTATAGCTACTAATTAGAAGGAGGCAATCCGTTGTAAAAAAAAAAAAAAAAAGACTTAATGTGAAGTGGGTTGAATTTGGTTACCACAGTTTGTACATTTTCATTTGTAAAAAGAAAAAAAAATCTAAATAATAACTTTCTTCTATTTTCTTACCATTCAAATTTGTACTGATTTATCACATAATGTCCAATCAAAATTCTTTTTTTTTTTTTTTGCTACTTAGCAAATGTTAAACGTGTAAAAACTTGTGTAAGACCAGAAAAACCGTGAGCATTAAAAGTTTCTTTACTGGCAGATTTTATTTCAGGAGGTCACTAAACTTATCTAAATCCTCTACTCACACTGGTCTCTCACAAATTAAGTCACTATGTTCTCTTTTGAAGCAATATTTTAAGACTTTTTTTGTTGTTGCTAGAACCAATCTCCTTTGTATTTTTTGATTTCACAGACACAGCCTCCTCTTATTATGCTGTTGCTGTGGTAAAGAAGTCTTCAGGGGTGACCTGGGCAAATCTGCAGGGAAAGAAATCCTGCCACACAGGCATTGGCAGGACAGCTGGCTGGAACATCCCGATGGGTCACATCTATGCCCAGACTAAAAACTGTCAGTTTGGTAAGTGAAACAGTCAACTGGGAAAAAGTACAGTACAAAGTGATTATATAACATTTAAATACAAGGTACACAATTTGTTCTAATAACAAGAAAACTCAGTGGAAGGATTCTTTGTGGACTTAATAAGAATCCTCGTTGAAAAGGAAGTTCTCAGCCCAGCTGATGGATGATCCTCTGATTCTCCGCAGATACTTTCTTCTCCAGCGGTTGTGCCCCCGGAGCCGAAGCCAACTCTCCATTCTGCCGTGAGTGTAAAGGCAGCGGCAAAGCCGTGGGAGATGAAGCCAAGTGCAAAGCCAGTGCTGAAGAGCAGTACTACGGCTATGCTGGAGCTTTCAGGTACCAAAGACTTAGCAGTGATCCTGTAAAGCTTTGAATGCCTTTGGGATTTTAAAAATTTTTTTTGATCATGCTAACATTTTGAGATCTATTTCAGGAACGCTTCATTTAGAATAAAATCATGTATGGCTTATTGTTGCAGATGTCTGGTAGAGGGTGCTGGTGACGTTGCCTTCATTAAACACTCAATCGTTTCAGAAAACAGTGATGGTAAGAGACATGAACTGACCTGATTATGCTCTGCCTCTTTGCTGAATTGCTAGCTGGAAAATTTCAGCATCCCTCTGTATCCCTCTATGTTTCATTGTTTTTTTCTCATCAAAGGTAATGGTCCTGACTGGGCTCGTGGTGTGAATTCTGCCGACTACCAGCTGATCTGCCCTGGAAAGGATCCAGTGCCAGTCGAGGACTTTGTTTCTTGTCACTTGGCTGCTGTCCCGGCACACGCTGTGGTAACTCGGCCTGATGTTCGTGACAAAGTGGTCCGCATCCTGCAAGACCAACAGGTCAGTGACGAACATTAAAGGCAATTGTAGGTTTCAAATGTATAAGGCTGAATTTTCCCCCCCACATAATAAGCAAAAGAGAGTTGAATATTCACATAATAGTTTACACTTTGTTTCAAAAGAATGAAAATAACATTTACTTTTTGTCGTAGCTTTTGTTCTTTTTTTTTTTTTTTACAATAAAATGCATTCTGCATTTTGCTTGCGCAGGAACCATACTAATTAATTAATGCAAAGCAGAATGAAAATTTTATTTGGTTTTAAAATATTTTCCTGCAAATTTTCAATCAGTTTTCAAAAAATTAAACATTACTATGAGGTCATGTATAGCCATATGTTAACTAATTTTCCTTCACGTTTAACATGATGTTTGGATGTGTTTATATCTCACAATATATTACTTTTGAAGTAGAGTCTTTTCTATGCAGTGGAACGCTGTTTGACTTTGTTTAAAGCAGAGCATAGATCAGAAAACTTACGTTACAGCTCTCAAAGTCAGTAGCAACGCAACCATAATGAAACAGTACAGTAAAACACAGCAATTATGAAAACCTAATTTTGCATTGTCTTTACAGACCAAGTTTGGAACCGGTGGCAGTGATTCTACGTTCAGAATGTTCCAGTCCGCCAATGGAAAGAACCTCCTCTTCAAGGACTCCACCAAATGTCTCCAGGAAGTTACTTCAGGAAAAACCTATGACCAGTTTTTGGGACAAGAGTACATGAACGCCATGTCCTCACTCAGACAATGCGCTGACACTGCTTCAGGTTCGTGCTAATCTCAGTTGTACTAAGTGGACTACAATTTTTTTTTTTTTTAAAATGTATTGCTTGTGGAATGCATTTCTGTTCAGCATCTGAATATATACTGATTTCTTTCCTCTCAACAGATCTGGAGAAATCTTGCACTTTCCATGCCTGTCAGCAACCTTAAAAGTGTCACTGACAGTTTTCCACCCAAGTTGGACATCAGTGATTCAACTACACTTCCTACACTCAACCTCCCAAATCACATCACCTTGTTCAAACTGATCTTGCTGCCTGTTTTTTTTTAATGCACAATCAGCACAGAAATATTACAAACTTCAAATCAGTTTCCATGTGACCAAGTCGTTGTAGCTGTTGTAACTTCCAACTTTAACTGATCAACTTTGCTTTGTTCAGTGTCTGACTTTTCCCAAATAAAACTTGTCAAACCTTTTCTTTGTGGATAGTGTGGTTTCTGTTTAACACTTCTAAGTTATATGTCCTTATTCACTCAAATGAGCCTATATTTTTAATATTTGGCTACATTTTCTATAGCAAGTTTCACTTTGATCACAGGCATTTTGTTCAAGTTTCAACCGTCTCGCTGTTGAGTTTGTGTGAAGTTGAAGAAAACAAGGCAGTCCTCCAACTTCATCATTCCACCCATTTGTGGCGTTGCATCAGTGCCACTGTTAGCAAAACAGCAGGATGCTGCCGCCAACATGCTTTACAATTAGCATTGAGTTCCTACTTTTGAAAGTCTTCCCTTAAACTCCTTGAAATTTGAACATTTTGGTATTGCAGATCATAAAGCTTTTATCCTGAAGGAATTTGAATTGTGAGTCTAAAGAGATGAAAATTTGAATTGTGTTTGAAGGTACTTTATTAGCAAACATCCCGGGTCACTCTCAAAGTAATTGAATCCAGTTGTTCCAATCACTTCCATGTTTATAAAATCCAGGAGGCAGGGATGTATATTTCTACAAACTTCTGTAAAGGAATGGGTCACTAAACATGGTGCCTTCATAGGATGAAACCTGTGAATTAAATTCTGGGATTCAATTTACTCACTACCGAATAATAAGCAGTCAACAATTAGTGTATCAGCATCAACATAATTGTGCGCAGCAAAGTGGAAGGCTTTGTCAAATTACAGAATTACATCAGTGGATTATAATGAGAGATTGTCTTTCAGTTGGACTCAGTTAAGGAAAATACCCCTTCCTGTTCCAAAATGATTGGACACCACTGCACAAAGCCAACAGATCAACCTTTTTCCAAAGACCAAATCGGACATGAGGACTCAAGAATATTTATTAAAATTCATCAGATTGAAACCACAATGTTGAACCTAATGTAACACATGTAAATTGGCAATGTGCAGCAGGCAGAGGACTTCTGTATCACTGATATGCTTAGGTCGCTTTTTATCTCTGAAAATCAAGCTGGTCCAGTCTGTGCACTCCTCTCCTGGCATGCTCTGAAAGACTCTCCTCCTTATATATGTATAATAAAATAGTGATGCACACTGAAATAAGACACATAAACAAATATATTTTTAAAAATATTTGATTACTATTATTGCTTTATTCCACTGCAAATTATTGTGAAATACAAAACTAAATTTTTTAGAATAATTTGAGAAACAAATCAGTAATTGGATAATTTACAGAGGGAAAATGCAAATAGATGAATCCAGAAATAGGAACAATATTAGAGGTAAAACAAATTGTTTAGTTCAATTCTGAAGCATATTGGGCTTTTTATTATTTATGATGTTTTCACTTACTTTTGGAGTTACAGTTCTCTGCAGTTCAGTTAATTGGTTGGACAAGTGAAACAAGTAATTTAATAACTCTTTGTGGGATGTTTTTGAGTTTCTCTATGTATGTCATGTAATAAAAATGATTATTCTTAATCTAACTTTTAGGATAATTGAATAAATTTTGCTTTGATTACTTTTTAAGCATAATTTCAACATGCACTATCAACATATTTTAATGGTGATTATTCAGAACATTTATTATTATTATTATTATTATTATTATTATTATTATTATTATTATTATATATTTGTAATATTTTGTGGATTTTTTTTTGTCTCATGTAAATTTTGTTTTAATTCTGTTTTTAAATATAATTTTGCTTCCATAATGGTGCAGCATTTTGTATATTCCAGTGGTTATTTGCTGCTTGAAAACAAATTAGGTTCACAAAAAGAAGAGGGAAAAAAAGGAATAATAGCAGAAAAGCGAATCAAACTCGATATCCTTTGAACCCTCCATTACTGAGACTAAAACATTTTTACTGTATGCTATTATTTATTTATTTTTCAGACATCTATTATCTTTTTTTTTTTATTTCATTTTATACAATAAAAATATTTCTTCTACGCTTCCTCAAATGATTTACTCTCCAGTGTCACATGACCAAGGAACCGGCATCAAATTGTAATTTCCCCGGAACTTACCCATGCGACTTGGAGGCGCACCGGCTCCGAGCAGCAGAAACATCGCACTATGGCCTCTCTCTAAGCCTTGCGTACGAGAGAGTACAAATCTAACCGGCAATCCGTCACCATCGACGCCTTGATCATGGACCTCCAGTCCAGAGGCTTATTTGGGAGTTATCGCAATTATCAATAGCACTCCCGAAGAGCGATATTATTATATATTTTTTAAACCACTGTCACTTTTGAACATCCTGGGATTTAAACCGAAGTGACATCAGTAGCACTCACCCCATCTGCCGGTTAGCCAACTAGTTCGCTAAAGTCAATAGCCAAGAAGGGCTTCACTCGTCTGTTGCAGGAAGGACAAGCAAACAAACTTTCACCAACAGAAGACTGACCAGAGGCTGATACCCCAAGTTCCCAATTTACGACCCTGACACTGTTGGTACCTGGTAAGAATTAGGCCGGTTAGCCTTGTTGATGCTAGCTTTACGTTCACTCTAGCTAGGTATTAGTTTTGTCAAAGGCATGCAGGTTGAGCAGGCCCGGCCGGCTGTCAGCACATTTGCTTGGGTAGCAAGCAGATGAATGCTGCTTTATTTCAGAGAAAAACTTTTGCAGTCAGTTCAGTTTAACATTTATTAATTGAGTGCTTATACTTTGAGCTGCTGTTCGCGGTGTTTGACTGAAGTTATCTTGAGGTTCGCTGAAATGACAGTTGGTGGCTAATCTTCACCGGTTATTTTCATCAGTTACTTCTTACCTCGTTTTGGTGTTAACCCTGTTATATCATGTGTGCAGACAGCGCCTTTGTTGCAAAGCTTTGTTTTATACGAAGTTACCAGTGAAATTATTATCTGCTAAGGACATGGTTGAATGATAGATTGGATGGGTTCATTTGATCGTGTGGCTTTTTGGGCCTGTTTAATTTGCTCATCTCACTCTCAGCGCTAAACGGCTAGCTGACGTTCACCAACAATAGCTCCACAGTAACCAGAACGTGTCAGCCACTTTACTCGGGAACACTTTGTTTCCTCGTTCTCGCGTTTTCCGACAAAACGTGTCGCCCATTATTAGTACGTACCAAATTGAACGCCATGTACTCCGGGGTTAAATGCGGACTGAGCCACGTAGCGTAACTACAGAAAATGTCTGTGGTAGCGGGACACGTAACGTTAGCACGCAGGCTGGTAGCTACGATTTACGAGCGCCTGCCACGCTAGCGGGTCGGTAAAATTCATGTTAACCCACATTTTTGCTAAGACATAATAATCTTTTCGTTGAACACCCGTCATCTTTAATGAGGGTTCGCACGCCGGCTATCCGTCACTGCACGCTTCACAACCATATGGTAGAGTTGTGGCTTAAACCCCTAAAGCATGGCACTAGCTAGCAGCTAACGACGGTTCCTGTGTCAGAATGTCATGCCTGTTCGAAACATCAGTTTTTCCACTGCAGTTCCTTCATGTTGTTGTTATGTACGATCTTTAAAATGTTAATAAGCTTTTCTTTTGTGTTTAATTGAAAATTCATCGACCTTAACATAAACTCGCGGTACTTGTACAGCTTATTTGCCCACATGGACCTAGCACAACACTGTTAACACAGCAAATGCCCTTTGACCTGAGGTATCCATTTTCTTAAACATACTGGAATTTGTCTTTAGCTGTTAGCTAAAGACATATTTGCCTGACAGCTACTCTGTCAGCCAAATATGTCTTTAAACCAGTAGAACCAGCAATTAGTAGCTTCCCCCGTTTGCCATTGTATGCCCCTTGTCTTTTGTAAAGATTTGGATGGACAAAACCTAAATTGTACTTATATTAATGTTTCTTTGACTTTAACTGGTGTTTATGCTTAATGCTTTGGATACACAATATGCACGTGTGGGAGGTGGTGGTCATGGTTTTATCTTGGGCAAAGCCCACAGACCACACCCTCTTTGCTTAGTGGTGGTGCCACACTAGAGATGTGTCCATACAGTGGTGTTCTTACCCATTATTGCTGCAAATATAATTGGGCAACATGTTGCACCCATGCCTCGAATTATTCAGTTATAGGCAGTTTATTTTTGTAATAACTGTGATTTAATTGGAAACCTTTTTAAACACATTATTTAGATGTTGAAATACTTGTCATTTTTTCTTTTTTTTTCTCTCTCTCTCAAAGGCTGGCAACACACAGCCACCCTAATGCAGACGAATAAAAGAACGTGAAATGAACAAACCACCACAACCTATAACGGGACCCACCTCTGTCCCAAATCCCTCCCCGTCTCCTGGATTAACCCAGGTGAGGCCTACCTTCTGGGTGGAATGTATTGATTGAGGAAATTGGAGATCTGTAATAAAGTTATTCTGTTTTTTGTTTTTTGTTTTTTTTTCCTCCAGGCTGCATACGGCCCCGGACAACCACCTTCTCTTGTTTTTGCCACCCCTCCACCTCCACAAATGAACTCCGCACAGCAGCCGAGACAGGTATTTCTTCATGTTGGTTGGGTTTTGGGATTTGATGTGCTGCGCCGGAAGTCTTTCCCGCTCTTTCACCTGGACTTCTGACATGGCTTCTTTTGCTGCATTGCTTTGGCTTAGTGTTTGTCTGCCTTCAATGTCTGTTGTGACCTCTTTACTCTTTTCTGCTGTCCTCCCAGTTTGCTACAGGGCCTCGTACTTTACACCAACAGGTACTAACTCTCCTCACTTTGTCCATATATATCCCTTCTTTGCCTTTAGTGTAATGCATGTTCTCACGACCACATTTTTAGAAATTACACCCAAAAATCGTCTTTAGTTTCTTTCTTTTTTTCTTAGGCTGACACTTCATTCTTGAGATGCATTTCTTCACACCACAGTTGATATTTTTTTCCAGTAGGGTAACACAGTGTTTAAAAAGTAGACCCATTAATTATTTTATTCAGTATCCATAAAACTTTTTTTTTTGTCAACTTCCTCTGTCCATTAAATTCTCCTAAAACTAGCTAAACTTTAGGTCAATTAGATTTACCAAAAAAAAATTTCAATTTGCTAGATGGCAGAATGAGCATCTTTTTTTTAAGGCAGTTTTTATGACGATGTCTTTGCTAGAATTAGCAAAGAATAAAATAAAAAAATTGTAATCCACGGATTTTGTATTGTCTTCATCAGTTTGATATCGACATGAGTTTTTGTTACATCTCCAAAATATGCAAGATAAAAATATTATTGGATTCCACTTTAACTGCTTGTAGATTGAGGGGAAAAATATCTCTTACGGTATAATGGCTTATATTTTTGTCCATTATCTCAAATCGGGTTCACCTGATCTCGGTAATTGTGATTTCCTTCTTTACCTTCCAGTTTCATTTATTGACTTGTCATCCTGGTGTCTTCTCAAGGGGAGTTAGTTAGTATATCTTTCTTTAAAACACTGCAAGCAAACCACAAGATCAGTGCATCTTTGCCTGGATGATTAGTCATAATGTCATCTCACTGTGAGCGTTTAATATTTCAAGTAACTGCCAGGACCAATAAAATAAGCTAAATTCACGGCTCATGGCGCATAGATCATCACTCAAAGCGACTGCTGGCATTTCTGTATTTCTGCTTATGTACAATCTGAGTGGATTTGTTTTAGACTTTTTTTTTTTTTTTTTTGGAAATATTTATCATCCTTTCAAAATAGAAGAATTAGCTCTGCAGGAGGATTTTATTAATTTTCTGTTCATTTTTACAGATAAATGTGTACAAATCACTTAAAATCAAACCAACCTGGGAGTCAACCTTTTGATATTTATATAATAACCTACTTTTAGTGCATGCAATTAAACAGTGTCAGGTTTTTGGTTATTCATTCTACTGCGACAGAAGCTTTTGATCCAGGAAGTTTCTGGCTGACTGTCTGGTAATGTCAAACATTCGTCTTTTATTAAGTGAAGTTACTGCTTTGCTATCCCAGTTCATGCTGTCTCTGTCATGACTCCTCTGTGCTTGTCTTTCCAACATATTAAAGCTGCTCTGGTAGCCAAGTTTAATACTTGTTGGATCATTCGTTAGAATTAGAGCTGCAAATATACCTGGAATGATTAGAATAGGGGGGAAGGGCAAAAAATGCCTGAGGAAAAATCCTAGACCTCAATTCTTCGTTTATTTCACATAGCTTCACATTGTTCAACCACATATTTCTCCGCACACAGTCCGTGATGGGTTTTTGTTTTTGCACATCGCCCGTCTGTTTAGGTTAAGTGGTGATCGAGAAAGTCGGGAGATGATGAGCAGAAAAAACCAGGAAAAAAAGACCCCAGACCGTTAGGAACTATTGTCCATTTTAAAAGTTAACTTGGCGTAACTGCGCAATGTCGACCTGCAACTTCGCATAAGGATAAGATCAACTTTATCGTCCTAAAGGGAGTATGTCGTGGGTGCAGACAGATTGCAGGGGGTGGAGGAAACATTTAAAGAAAATAACGAGTCTCCATGACTCAGAGGTAAAATGTGGAGCTGCGCGCTGCCTGTGGTTTGCTCTGCGTGAGAAATGCAGAACAAACAAATGGGTTTTAGGGTGCAACGGAGCTGGTGACTTAGTCGGCATAGAAGCCCCTAAACGGCTTGCCTCGCACGCATAATCTGAAGTCGCAGGCAGATAGATCACACACAGTGATAGACAAACAGGAGGCCAGATGTAATGAGCTGTAACAATGCGCTCCACAGTTGGATTAACCTGGCTCTGAGCATCTGCAAAGATTTTCAACAACCTTAGAGAGGTAAATATGTTGCACTGTAATGAGGCTGAGATAGTCTTAAAAGAAATTTCAGAAATACCTACTAGTAGGAGCTCAAGTGTTGCTGTTTTGCTGTCAAGGAAATATTTAACAAAAAGATAAGTTTGGAATCGACATTGAGAACACTGTTGCAAATGAAACCACAAAGATAAAAAAGGCTGATTAAACGGTGGGTAAAAAAAAAAAAAAAAAAAAAACATTTTGAAACATTAATTACTTGCTGTAATTTCACACCAGTTTCTGCAAACACCTTAAAAATTATTTATGCACCTTGATATTGGACCTTTTCACAGAGTTGCATGTTCATCTGTCACCATGGTCTTGGGACACACTGCTTCCTGTCACAGCCTTCGCTTTTCTTTTTTTTTTAAATGTTTTTGCAGTATCAACCTTCCTCATTGTCTCTAGTCTTCATTTTCTCCTTAATCTCACTCCCTCTCTTGCTCTCTGCTCACGTGTTGTGCGGCTGAAGGGTGGATACAGAGCATTGCAGGTAACCGCTTTTCTCTTCCCCCCTCCTCTCCTAACTTCGATAACCCGTCAGGGAAACAAGACTGAATAAGCAGTGAAGATTCCATATTGAAGCTCTCGGCTTGATGCAGAAATTAGCAGGTGCTGTGATGCAATAGGACCAATGCACCAACCAAAACGTTCTCACCATATGTGAATAAATGGGCTATAGCCATAGCATAATTGGGGAGATTTTTGACATTTTTCTCAATTCTCTTGCTTTATTTCTAATGTTTTCTAGTTTCCGTGTTTTCTCCAGGCTTACTATCAGAGTCGACCCACTATGGCCGCCAGCGCTCCTAGGGTGCAGACAAGCAGCGGCCCTCGACCTGTTGCACCTGCGCATGTGTACCCTACCAGCTCCCAGATGATGATGATCCCCCAGCAGCAGATTCCTTTCGGTGGCTCTCCTCAGGGCTATTTTATCCCATCTGGACAGGTTGGTTAAATCGAGTTAATTATCAGCCATCAGCTGGGTTTTGGTTTGGGACCGGCTTTGACTGTCTTTTTAAAGTCATCTTTAATCGCGTACGCCCACTCTGCTGTATGAAAATTAGATATTCTATCTACAGATTAAAAAAAAAAAAAAAAAGTTAATATTAAAACTAATTTTAACTGTGCTAAAAATGTAAGATATTTATAATCTAGCATCTAAAACTAAAGGAAACAATTAAACATGCTGTAAAATAAACTACTAATATAGATTCGAATAGCAAATCAATATGTGACAATATCATAAGAGTTCAAATTTGAATGGGGCATCTCGATTTTGAACACGATTTTGTTGAATTAAAGTTTTGCAGACGTGGTTTTGAATTGTTAAATCTTTATGCTGTGAGAATCGTATTTGCATGCAGTTTCCACCACGGGACCTTCTGGTGGGTTCTCTTTGGTTCGGCTGCTACCTGTTGTAATGTTCCGAAACAGTTCCAACACTGCCATTTACTAACACACAAAGTGTCTTTGAGTGTCTGAAAAAGATTTATAACATTTCATCTGTTGTTGTTATACAGTTTGTTTCTGAGGATGCAGCTTTTTACTGGTTCTCAATGTTGTTTCTGCAGTACCGTACTCCATACATGCCTCCTACCCAACAGTATCCTGTGACCAGCGGCACAGGTTTCTATCCTGGGACTAGTCCTGCAGAATACTCTGCTTACGGTAAGGATTTTTACCCTGACACCAACAATAACAACCAAGCACAGCCTTCAGTTTTACCATTGAAGAAGATGACAGTTACTAAATCCCCCCCAAATTATCCTCAATATATAGATTATAATTTCTACCCTTTGTCTGGAAATTGTCACTGCTTTTGTTATGGTTTTGCTTGGTTGTTTTTTTTGTTTGTTTGTTTTTTTATTTCTGGTGCTTCTCTGTGTTACAATACTGCTGTAAGTGTCATAGTGCCAGTTGCACGTGGTCTAGCTTGATTCTGCTTTGGTCCGTTTTCTCTATCTGCAGTCACCTGACACTTCCTTGTAGGTCCCATGAAATGACTTTAAAGCTCATGTTTCAGATGAGTCTGCATACCCTCAGATGGTTAATTGGCATCTAATGCTGCAAGGGACCAAATCTGAATAATACTCAAATTTGGTTGGACGATTAACTCAACTTTTCTTAGGTGCTAAATTTTCAAACCATCATCTAAATATAGCAGACCTTCAAGTAATTGTGTATTGCAGCATGCATTTTCAAAAATATTTTATGTAAATATTTTACATGATACATAATGGCATAAATATGCTTGGGATAGTGTGAGATTTGGATTGTACTTTAACTGCATTATGGTTTTAACACAAAGGTTTGAAACTAAAATGTTTTAGCATTCAAACGGCCCGGTCTCGGGACGTTTGAGACGTGCGTTCTCTCCCCTCCCTCCCTCTTTCCTGGCTATTCACCGTTCAGTAAAGGTCAGCCTGAAAAATAAAAAATGATCACCCAAAATAAGAAATAAATCTGCCATCACTTTGACTAGATTCACTCAAACTAATATGTTGCAGATCAGTCAATAATATCTTTTTGTTTGTCTGTTTCTGCCTCGTCATTATACATGAAGGGAATGCAAGCAGAAAAGAAGACAACTGGGTGGTCTGGACACGCTACAGTAAAACTTTGAAACTGTTCTTAAAGTATTCTTCATACTTATTCAACTAATAGCTTTTATTTCCCATTGTGTCAAAATTCTCCAGCCACGTTGTCAATCATTTCCAAAAGTAAATTGGAAGTTTCCTATGAGCGGGAAGGATCAAACTGTTGGTCATTTCCTGGGACCTTCTTAACACCCTGCTTCCTCTGGATCCTCTCATTAACTCATACTGCATCTGTCTCTTCCTGCCCTCTCTTCTCCTCTCCTCTCCTCCTCCTCCTGGCCCCTCACTCCCCTTTCCCTTTTCCTTGCTGCGTTGGTTCAGAGCCCTCTCTTGCTGCGAGGGAGAGGCGGGGTGGTGGGGGGAGAGGGGGCGGGCGAGAGAACGGCCGTCTCTCTCTCCACGGTGCTCCTCTCACCTCCCAGCGTTACCCCGGTGAGTAGTGTGCGCGCGCTTGTGGTCAGCGAGCTTCAGTGGCAGTAATCTGTGGCACTTCCTGTCTCTAATTACATTCCTACATGTTTTCTTTTTAGAGTCGCTACTGTTTCAAAAAAAAATGCCAGGTCCTAAAAAAGGGCCATTGAGGTGTAATGCATGTGTATTATTTGTTAGTAGTAGTAGAAAATGTATTAAAAGAGTTGAGCGTAAAACTAGAGAGAAGCTCCACTTTGAAATCTCCTTGCCAACCAAACTGTGCATCTGTTTCTCCGAGCAGCGGGAGCGTACTACCCTGCTCAGCCGCAGTACTCTGCGTCAGTCCAGCCAGCGCCGGTGATGATCAACCCACAACAACCAGCTCCGCCTCCCCAGCAAGCACCCACACAGCCGCAAGCCCCGCCAAAGAGGGAACGCAAGCAGGTAGCGTCTCCCAACTAAAGGCCAGCACACATTCTGAGGATAAAAAAGTGAATGGAGAGAAATCGTATTGTTCCACCTACGTGGAACTTTCTCTCTTTACCTGAAAATGACGGTGGTGTTGTGTTGTGTGGCAACAATTGCGCAAAAGAGACTGGATCATTACCCTCTGCCAGCATATGTTAGGAAGTAACATTACCGATTTTCTTCCTGCCAGATAACAATACGAGACCCCAACCAAGGTGGGCGTGACATTACAAAGGAGATCATGTCGGGTGGAAGATCTACCACAGCAGCAACCCCCCCACAGGTCAGTCATCCACTTAGAAAGTCAACTCTGTGTTATAGGAGCATTATAAAGCTCTTGACACCCCACAGAGAATTTAGTTATTAGGCAGTGATGACATCACTAATAACACTCACCTAAATCAGTTATAGCATGTCTCCTTCATAAGAGACCAGCAGATCTTGGTCACATGTGCTGTCTGTCTTTTATCACAGACATATTTTCTTTAGTTATTTTTACATTTCATATTCACTTTCATAATAATTTCCAGTTTTATTTTGGTGCACCATGTTTAACATCCATTAGCGTTTATCTGGGACCCACACCCTAATTAGAAGAATGAAAGTTGTTGGTAAAATACATAAAATATGAGCTTAGCTCATCTTTAAAATTGTCACGTTTTCAAATTTTTCCAGTTTCCAGCACAGCAGTCATGAGTCTCATTTGCAGTGGCTATAACTGGTTTACAGGGTTAAAGATAAGTGGATCATGGCAGTTGCTAAAGAACCAATCAGACCCTGTTAAATGTGTAAGTGGTCAATTGACATGACGCCGACCCCTCCCCCCCAATGGGGGAGGTTTGCTGACGTAGAGCAATCCTCCCCCAATCATTTCAAGGCACTTGTCAGGAACTGACCAATCAGCGTTCCAAGTACAGTTGAATGAAACTGATGGATGGAAACTACTACGTTAGACAGCGCCACAAAGATAACTTGTAGTAAACATCCCAGCTTTTGTCATAACGACACTTACTGATGGCTCCGTGCTAATGACTCACGACTCCTTACAAACGACTCAGGCTCTGTGCTAACGACTGACAGCTGACGGCTAAGCGTCAAATAAACACAACTCAGTTAAATTAAAACAACAATGCTAAACATCTAATCATTTCCAGATCAATAAGTGAAGGTAGTTAACTGCTATATCAGCATTTAAACACCATTTCATGCTGCTGTTTGTTTCTAAGCATTTTCCTGAAGGCAGATTTTCACGAGCCGGTATTATTTAAGTCATTACTCACCCATTTTCTACGTGCAGCTTGTGTCCCTCAGCGTTCACACTCGCGTCCAACCAGACGTTGTGTCCCTCATTTTTTCTCTTGGGCTTCATCGTTGATTTCTCCGTTATTTCCCGCTAATAACCTTATAGACTTGACGTAGGATTAGTTGGAGAATTTTCTTGCTGGCCGTCTTTGCCTCAGTGTTGGTTTATAAGGCCAAAATGACTCAAAAAAACGTCTCGGGTAACACATTGAGGTCCGTTGCGTCTGCCATAAAAACAGTTGGCTTGTCGGAGGATAGCTCCACTTCCGCAAGGGGGCGGGGCCAGCGTCACGTCAATTCTCAACATTAATTAGTTTATCTCCACTCTGCATTGTGACATATTGAGAAACTATGTTGCTTAGTTTATAGTGTCTCTTGACGATGCTCCTTTCGATCAGATAATGAGTTTTGGGAATATTTTTTGATTTAGCTCTTGAGCGTTATGATACTGAAAGTGTGCAATAGAAAGTGATTTAATCTACATTAGCAGGTCTGAAGAGTTCGCATTCACACAAGTTGAAAGATTTTTTTTTATTCATAGATTAAAAAAAACAATAAAAATTGTCACTGTAAATTAACTGGATTATCTTACGCATTGCTTTAAAAACCTGTTTGTCTCTGATCGTAGGCATCTGTAGCAGAAGTAAGTATTGCCCAGACCAATGGTGAAGTCGGACAGACTGTTACTGTAGTGACAAGAAGAGGTGAGGAAACATTCGAGTTTGATTAGCAAACAAATGCTAATCTGTCAGCCTGTCGACACGCTTTATTTTTTTAAATTTTCTAATTTTCACACTCGACAGATGAGCCGGCGGAGTCTTCTCCCTCCCCTGAAAGTCCTCCACCTGCTGCTCCGGCAAACACGGATCCTGTGGTGGAGACCAAACAGGAAGTAAACAGACAACTTACGCCGCCTGTTGAATTAGCAACTCAATCTGTGGCCGCTGCGGCCGCAGCAGAGAGACTTTCCCCGTCGCTAAAGGAGCGGCAGTCTCCGCCTTCTCTCCCATCAGCAGCAGCAGGTATCAGCAGTGTTGCTGAAGCAGAAACGACGGTCAGCTCGAAAGCCGCCGACACAGTGGATGCTCCGGTCAGACCTTCTGCATCACCGGTAGCACAAGAGACGCCGGTGAAAACAGAGGAGCCGCAGGCTGCTCCGTCTGCAGAGAAAGAGGTGAAGCCAGAAGGAGCTCAACTGGAAAAAGAGGAACCGACAGCTAGCGCCAAGTCAGAACCCCCTGTTGAAGTTGCAGTCACCCCTGTGGAGACTGTGAAAGAGGACGCTGCTGCAAAACCGTCAAGCGACGTCTCTCGGCCCCTCGCTGTACCAGAACCTGCTGCTTCACAGGCCGAGGATGCGGACCAGAGCTCAGAACCAGAACTGGTTGCGGTTCGGCCAGCAGAGTCTCTTCTTCCCAACGGCCTTCCTCAGGAGACTGAAGAACTCTCTGAAGATGTCCCGGTGTCTGACGCTACGCCCCAGGACAAACCCGACCCTTCTCAATCTCAGGAATCAGTGACACCAGCACAGAAAGAAGAAGAAGAAGAGGAGGAGGAGACAAAGGAGGAAGAGCAGCTGCAGAAGAAAACTGAAGATGCTCCTCTTGCCTCTGCCAGCTGCCCAGAGGAAACTACTATGCAAGGTGAGATTGACGTGATTCTCACTTGTTTCATCTTATTGTTGGTAGTAAAAGAAAAGACATTGACACCACACTGTTGTTTTCACCTTAATTATGAGATGCCCTAGAGCTGAGCAATGCGTCTTAAAAATAAAATCATATCTAGAACACAACAACAAAAGCAGTCAAATGGATCCACTGTCATGTACATCAAACCACTACTAGGATTGATTGAATAAATGGCGGCGTGATTGTTTGGCCATCTTCCAGGCAGATGATGGGATCGTTTTACTGGCGCCAGCAAGGATATGTATTTCCTTGGGTGTGAAATCTATCGATTTTTAAATTGCCATGACTGTCTTCCTTTACTGCCACTATGTGTTTTTATTACCGTTAAATACAGATTTAAACACAAACTACAGATAAGAGTGTGACATCTGCTCAAGCTGCTGAAGTTGGTTTGTTATAAGGGGAAGCTTTTGGCAGTGAAGACATGAATTATAATAAAATACAAATTTTTGTTTTAATTATACATCAGAACAGATCATGCTGACGTCCAATAAATGTGGAGGAAATTGAGAGGAAAAAGGTTATTGCATACAGAATAAACCAAACAGGTTATTTTTTTTTTATTTTATTTCTTCCGTTTTGTTCAATATCTTGTTCTCTGTCTGTAGCTGCTACGTCTGTGCCAAAGAAGAAGAAGAGCATGAAAGAGCTCAACAAAAAAGCCATTGGGGGCCTTCTGGATGCCTTCAAAGAGGTGAGACTCCCTTCAGCTGCTGTGTTGCTGACGGTAACATAACTTTGAGAACAGGTCAGTCTTTATGGCTCTTTATCACTATTGCAAGCTCCTAACTTAAACATCATTATGTTTTAGCAGGAGCCGGATGCCAAGCCTGTTCCTGAACCCTCAGTAGTCCAGGTCAGCCCTCCAGCGACAGCCGAGCCTCCCGCTGAAGCGGTAGATGAGACCTGGGAGGAAAAAGAGGACAAGCAGAGTGCTGAACCGGACAAGCTCAAATCCACGCTCGAGCCAACTGAGCAGAAATACCAGTACAAAGAAGGTTAGTTAAGAGCACTAAAGGAAGCGTTTTGTCAAAGTTATTTGGTTCACTAATTCATATAATGTTAAAATGATCATGGAGACTTGGATCATGTTTCCGAAAAGATTCAAACCGTTTTATAAAAAGAAATAGTTAAAAGATCTATGAAATTTTGATGAGATCTTGTAGTGATTTTCTTTCCCTTCCTTCCAAGCAGCACTTTTCCTACTCGCATTACTTACCCTTGTTATCCAGTTTAAACCTTTTAAGCATTCACTTGAATCAAGTTTACTGACGCATCCCAAATGTGTGCTACTCAGACCTGGGGGAGCCAATAAACCCAGAAGCAAAGAAGCGGTATGACAGAGAGTTTCTTCTGGGCTTCCAGTTTAGCAGCGCCAGTATGCACAAACCAGAGGGTCTGCCTGTCATCAGTGACGTTGTCCTAGACGAGGTATGTTGCTGCTTGTCTGGAGTCATGTCGTGGCTTTATACTAGGAAAAGGCTTTTATTGTGAAGGTTTTGGCTTTATTGCTGCTCTGAATATGTTCTTTCTTTTTTTTGAGTCTGTGTACACCAGTTGACAATTGACAATTAGTTAAACAATCACAATTAATTTGGTTATTTATTTCAACTGCAATCGGCAGACAATAAAGTCAGAAGAAATTTTAACAAGTGTAATTTTATTTTGAAGCAGCTATGCTACATCCTGTAGTTCCATCCTGTGAGCATGGAACCACAGTGCATGGAATGTGTTGATCCCTCTGCTTCGGGACTTTATCGTCTCTTCTTCTGATTTCAGAATAGTCAGAGGTGACTCATCTTTGCAGGTTTATGACCAGTATTTTACAGCCTACTTCACTTTGCCAGGTAAACAAGACTCCGCTGCGACCTGTTGATCCCAGTCGACTGATGAGCGTGGGTTCGGATTTCACTCCTACATATTTGGGGGGTCTCGGAGGCAAATCTGCAGGACGACCCCAGGTTATTTAAAATCACAGCTTCCTCCGTTCAGAATTACTACAACTTGACGTTGCATTTCAAAAAAACAAACGTATTTTTCTGTTTTGTGCTTTCAGCCCTCTGGGTCACATCGCTCCCAGCAGAGCTTGCGAAAAGAGCCCAAGAAGATCATCATCATCAACAGCAGGTCCCTCACGGACAGCGTGCAGCTCAACAAAGCTGCGAACGCCTGGAAGCCCTCGACCATAAAGCCCGAAGACGGCAACTCCGAAGAGGCCGACGCTGAGCAGGCGAAGACTCAGGAGCTGTTCAAGCGTTTGCGCAGCATCCTGAACAAGCTCACCCCGCAGAAGTTCCAGGAGCTGATGAAGCAGGTGATGGAGCTGAAAATAGACACAGAAGAAAGGCTGAAGGGAACCATCGACCTCATCTTCGAGAAGGCCATCTCGGAGCCCAACTTCTCCGTAGCCTACGCCAACATGTGCCGCTGCCTTATAGGGGTGAGTTTTGTGCTGTGCACGCCGTCACTGCTCTAATGATGACTCACTTTTTGTGCCACGTGTCTGGGCCACTGAATTGCTCATGATGGTGTTGAGGAACTGAAAGAGCAGAAATGATCTATTTTCGGTCTGTGCTTATCCCCCAAATTGCTGCTGATTTTAAATTGAGTCAACCTCTGGTTGGTTGTTGCCCCTCTCCAGCTGAAAGTGCCCACCCCGGATAAACCTGGAAACTTTGTGAACTTCCGCAAACTTCTCCTCAACCGCTGCCAGAAGGAGTTTGAAAAGGACCAGGACGATGATGAGTTTTTTGAGAAAAAGCAGAAAGAGATGGAAGCTTCCAAGAATGTATGTTCTTTTTATTTTTCTCCTTAATTTGTTTGCACAAAATCAATCTTGTGGCCACGAAAGCACAAACAAACCTTCTGCTTATTTCTCTGCAGGACGAGGAGCGTGAGCGTTTAAGGGTGGAACTGGAAGAGGCCCGAGACAAAGCTCGAAGGCGCTCGCTGGGTAACATAAAATTCATCGGCGAACTCTTCAAGCTGAAAATGCTGACGGAGGCCATCATGCACGACTGTGTGGTCAAACTACTGAAGAACCATGACGAAGAATCTCTGGAGTGTCTCTGCAGACTGCTGTCCACCATTGGCAAAGACCTGGACTTCGAGAAGGCCAAGGTTAGTTGGTTATCGACATGTACAGAAGGAAGTGGGTGACGTCAAATAGTCTTCTGTGATGACTGTTTCTTTGTGCCACGTGTCTGGGCCACTGATTATTTATGATGGCTTGAGGAACTGAGAAGACTTACAAAAGTATCTTTGGCACTGTACATGAACATACTATTTTACTTCCTGTATCATAACAAAGGCATATAAAAGCCATAAATGTTGTGTCTTTCTCAGCCTCGTATGGATCAGTATTTCAACCAGATGGACAAGATCATCAAAGAGAGGAAAACCTCGTCCAGAATCCGCTTCATGCTGCAAGATGTTTTGGACCTAAGAAAGGTAAATGATAACCGAAGTTGCAGTAAAGCGGCTCAAAAATAAGTGGTGGTGCTGATTATTTATTCATTTCTTTTCCTTTTGCGATTCCTAGAATAATTGGGTTCCTCGTAGGGGAGAACAGGGTCCCAAAACAATTGACCAAATTCATAAAGACGCAGAGATGGAGGAGCACCGGGAACAGATCAAAGTCCAGCAGCAGCTGCAGTCAAAGAAGGACAACCGGGGTCCGCACACGCCAGCGAGGGGCCGGGCGGCCCAGCCCCAAGACGAGGGCTGGAACATGGTGCCCATCTCCACCAAGAATCGACCCATCGACATCACCCGCCTTAGCAAGATCACAAAAGTAAAACCTCTAAAACCCCGAGCGTTACTCTCTGACGCGTTAC
>NW_015114453.1:130213-133046 GCF_001443285.1 Poecilia latipinna | reverse complement strand
ATCTTTGAACAGGTCTCCTACAGTCCTTATCCCTTTATTTGCCCAGGCATGGAAAGCGGAGTCAATTAGAGAAGGTGGGAACAAGGCATTCATTGATATAGGAGCTGCTAGGAGACCTTGTTTTTGTTTGAAATGGATCCTAAGCTGTTCCCAGATCCTAATTACCCCCAAAGTAACTGGGTTAATTGTAATTGGTCGTTTATCTAGTGGCAGTGGCGAGCAAACAACTGAGGCCAACGAACCAGATTTACAAGAGTTTTGTTCCATCAGTGACCAAATGGGCACCACCTCATTTTCTGCTGGCTTAAACCAGAAACAAAGTTTAGAGACATTAGCAGCCCAATAAAAGTGCATATAATTCGGCATGGCCAGTCCCCCCTCCTCCCGTCGCCTCTCTAAAAACTCTTTTCTGATACGAGGAATCTTTTTATTCCAAATGTACATTGAGGTTATCTTGTCTAGCTTTTTAAAAAATGATTTAGGAATAAATATTGGAATTGCCTGAAAAAGGAATAACAATTTAGGCATTATAACCATTTTAACTGAATTTATCCTTCCTGCCAGAGACAGAGGGAGAGATGACCAGTGTTCCATATCCTGCTTAAACTGATTGAAGGCAGTAATAAAGTTATGCTTGAATAGATCTTTATAATTTCTGGTTATGTTCACTCCTAAATACGTAAATTTGTCAGAACTCACTGTAAGCGGAAGAGAGTTTTGGGGCATCTTGTTCGCTTTATCATTGACAGGAAAAATAAGGCATTTTGATCTATTAAACAAGTATCCCGATATCCTCCCAAATTCCTCAATGCACTTTATAACTTTAGGCATGGATTTGCATGGGTCAGCCAGAAAGAGAAGGAGGTCATCAGCATACAATGAAACAGTGTGGATTTGTCCTGCTCTACTTATTCCCATCACCCCTTGATCATTCCTGAGTGCAATAGCTAGAGGTTCTATGGCTACGTTAAATAGCAGGGGGGATAAGAGGCATCCCTGTCTCGTCCCACGAGAAAGAGGAAAATAACCTGACACGATATTATTTGTCTGAACTGCAGCCAGTGGAAACCTATAAACAATTTCAATCCATGAACGAAAACACGGCCCAAACCCAAAATGTTCAAAAGCCTTCACCAAGTAGCTATGTTCAATTCTATCAAACGCTTTGTGAGCATCTAATGACATGATGACCTCTGGCACAATATCTCTGCCTGGTAAATACATTATATTGAACAAACGACGTAGATTACTATAAAGTTGTCTGCCCTTCATGAACCCAGTTTGGTCCTGGTGAATAATCTTGTCTAGCACTTTCTCCAATCTGTCCGCCAGAATCCTAGTGAGTATTTTATAATCACAGCAGAGTAGGCTTATAGGACGGTAAGATTCGCATATGAGTGGATCTTTATCTTTTTTGAGCAGTACGGATATGTTAGCCTGTGTCATTGTAGGTGGAAGAGCCTTCTTTCTAAATGCTTCTGTATAGACGTTACATAGGTGGGGCAAAAGCTTGGCAGAGAAGCATCTGTAAAACTCGATCGGGAAGCCATCAGGGCCTGGAGACTTTCCCGTTCTCATTTTCTGAATTGCCTGGTCAATTTCTACCAGTTGTATGTCCCCTTCAATAGTGGCCCTGTCTGACTCTTGCAACGTAGGCAACCTCAAATGCTTGAAAAAGTTATGTATCATGTTTGGATCTGAACTGACCGAAGAGTATAATTCTTTATAAAATGACACAAACTGCATATTGATCTTCTTTTGGTCCGTGGTTATCTCCCCTCCCTCCTCTTTGAGAGCTGAAATGAATCTTGCTGCAGTCTTTTGTTTTAGCTGATGACTTAACATCCTACCTGCTCTTTCACCGTATTCAAAGTGTTGTTGATTCAGGTTTAGCTGCATTTCTATTGCTTTTTCATTCATAAGGAGATCAAATTCTGCTTGAAGGAGCGCTCTCTCTTCCCAGCAGATGTCTGAAGCTGCGGATGCTTGACTCTGGTCAATAATTTTAAGCCTGTCACTAATTTCAGACATGCGTTGGAACTTATTTTTTTTGTCATTTGCGCTGTAGGATATAATTTGCCCTCTAATGTATGCCTTAAATGTTTCCCACAGTGTTCCATAGCTAATGTCCGGAGAGCTGTTGGTCTCAAAAAATATATCTATGTGAGTGTTAATGTAATCCACAAATTTTTGTTCTGTCAGTAGTCTGGCATTAAACCTCCAGATTTTTCGAGGCGTTATGTGGCTAGTAAAGTGCATTTTCATTATAACAGGGCTGTGGTCTGAAATGACTATGGCTTCATAATCAACTGAAGCCACCATATGCATGAGTTTCTGGTCTAATAAGAAGTAGTCAATTCTTGAATAGGACTTGTGTGGGGGGGAGAAAAATGAAAATTTTTTCAAGGTTGGATTTTTGACTCTCCAAGGATCAGCTACGCCGTACGACTGCATAAATAAGTTGATGCAATGAGCTGCTTTGTTGCTCATTTGGCCAGTCCTCTGTATGGGATTTGATCGATCAATAGAAGAGTCCAGAACACAATTAAAATCCCCGCCTATGATTACATTGTGCGAGTCCAAACATGGGAGAAGCGAAAACAAGTTTTTAAAGAATTGCATATCATCCCAATTTGGAGCATAAATATTAGCAAGAACAACGGGAGTATTGAATAGATTACCTTGTACAATAATGAAGCGACCATCCCTATCTCTGATGACGGAAGTTTCCTCAAAAGAAACATCCTTACATTAATGTATTTAATCTGAATTTTATGAAAAAGACCAAAATAAGCAAGGAACTATGAAGAGGAAGGACAGCAACATGCATTTT
>NW_015114453.1:124425-125671 GCF_001443285.1 Poecilia latipinna | reverse complement strand
ATGTCATGTTTATGACAGTGTCATGACAGTCTTATTCAACCCCCTTCAAATAAAGTGTTACCCTTTATTTTTAAAACATTCATTAATTGCAATTGAATTCATCCAATCTCTTAAAGGCATGTATCAATATTTCAGTATTCATAATATAGAATTTATTTGTTTAATTAGTTCTATGAACGGCCAGACTGACACGAATAAATAAGTCATTAAATGGATCACAAAATAAGTCAAATTAGTGATGAGTACATAAATGGTTGGATTTATAAATCTATTATTATTAAAAAAAACATTTACTATATGTAAAATTATTATTTTTGCCATTTATTTATTTTGCTATAGTTCCATACCTTGCTTTGGATGCATCAAAAATTAAATAATATCTATATTTTCTATCTGGAGATTGGTATACCAAAGATTGGTGTGGACTTGTCCCCACCAACAGTGCGGCACATGGGCTACTGCTTTGCATTGAGTCAGGAATATCGGTGGTCAGGAAATTAACAAAGAATCTGAAAAAGGAATGCAATGTTTTGCTATTAATTGTCAACATTACAACAGCAAGATAACATCCAAGGAAATCACATTTTACATGTCAGTGAAAAGTTTTAATTAAAAAAAATATATACATAAAATATGGGGAGTAGGTTAGTTGCTGTAGCTTAACTTTGACAAACTTAGCATACCCAAGCTGCATAGTTCAGTGTGTTTCAGTTCAGTTAGCACAAAAATAAGGCGACCCACACATCTACTTTGTGACAGATTATCAGTAGAGCAGGTGTTTAAATTAGCTAATCAACCACCACAAGTGTTTAGGCAATTACTTTTTAATGGTCACAAAATAAACATCAAGACTGAAAATTCAAAAAACAGAAATCTATAGTGGATTGAATCTTCTGTTTTGGTGTGTTTACATACTTTCTGTGTGGGAAGTGTTTGTGTTTTTTGAATGTAATCTTTGCCCTTTCTACACCTGGAGCTGTTTGTATGTTTGTTGCCATGGCAACGGTTCTGCGTGTCATATTAAGCTGATATAGATTAATGAAAAAGAGAATTAGTTTCAAATTGTTCTCCTTGGGTTTCTACGTCCCTGGACTAATTGCATCATTTGTTTGTAGAACGTGGCCATATTCACAGCAATCATAAAATAGGATGAAATATTATATAAACCATAGGAGTCAACGTTTGTTAACTATTTCTCCTACAGCAACAATTAGGTAAAATTAAATTATTGGCTTTAAAAGAGAAA
>NW_015114453.1:106390-121495 GCF_001443285.1 Poecilia latipinna | reverse complement strand
CTGAGACAGAATGGAAAAGAAAAAGAATACAATTAGTTTCAAATTGTTCTCCTTGGGTTTCTACGTCCCTGGACTAATTGCATCATTTGTTTGTAGAACGTGGCCATATTCACAGCAATCATAAAATAGGATGAAATATTATATAAACCATAGGAGTCAACGTTTGTTAACTATTTCTCCTACAGCAACAATTAGGTAAAATTAAATTATTGGCTTTAAAAGAGAAATTTATTTAATCCTCTACTGCATCTTGACAGAACTGACAGAAACAAAGTTGTTTATATATCTTTATCCAGAGAGAATACATATCCAAACATCGGCACTTTTCACATATTTAACTTAAACCACACATTAAAGAAATTAGATCGTCCATATGAAGTCTATGACTATTGTTTGTGACAGATTACTGCTCATCCTACATTAGAACTGTATATGCTTTTGTGGACATGACTACATGTAATGGCGTCCACTGTCCTCAGGTTCATGTCATTAGCCAAGGCGGCTAATAGGCGATGTCCATATTGATGGTCACTCTACATCTCAACTGCCCCATCTAGCCCCAAACAAAGTCCCACTGAAAATCTTGACGAGCTGAGACACGGATGTGACTTGCAGTGGCGTTTTCTGATATGGACAATTGTCCAAGGCAGCACCGTGTTGGGGGGATGACATGAGCTGAATTTTGCAACTGTTTTCAAATGTAGGCAAGCATTGAGCAAATACACACACTAATTTCATAAATCAGAATATGACTGAAAAGTTAATTTTTTAGTAATTCTATCACTAAGTGACAGATGTTATATAGATTAATTGGATGACTTATGTTTGAACATCTTTACATTTCTTAGTATGCTTTATGCCTGCTAAAATGTTTCTATTTTCAAAAAGCATTATTTATCTGATAAGCTTCATCAGGATGTAAATCCTGAGTTATTGAATAAGGCTGTACTCACATTTAAGTTTTGGCCTTATTCTTAACTGCCCCACCCCCACCCATTCTTCCTCACACTGTGTCCCCACCAATTTGCAACACAAAGTTACACCCTTGGATACACCTCACTTTACATGAACATGTTTTGTTCATGTGGATTGAATGTTGGAGAGGATGTCCCACTCTGTAGCTCCACTCTGTTTTATTAAAGTGAGTCTGTTCCCTCACCTAAATAGTCTCTTCCCTCTGCAGATACATAGAGGTGTAGTGAGCACTGTGCTAGGAAGTAGTGATGAGAAAGAGATGGACTCATTGGGTCTTTATAGGCCTGCCTCTTATCTCAGGCCACACTGCCAAACATCATGCCACATTTGCTTTAAGTTTCACATTTCTACTTTCACTTGAAAGATCAGCCCTGCAGGACTTTGAAGGAAATAATTTCTCCTTCATGCAGGCTTGGCTTTCAACAAAGAAAGGATTTGATAATGGTAGTATCTACTTTCCTGTCCACTCATACGTTCCATGTTTAAAATTCAATCCTTTTCCATCCATTTGGTACCTCCGTGTTCCAAAGTCAACATCCTCTCTTCTTATGCCCTATCCATCATTCAGACTTAATCTAGTTCAAATATGAACTCTTCGTATGGCCTCCTGTACCTTCTGAGGATTTTCAAGTGCCAGACCTGTCTCCTTTTGACCCAGTTCCACCTTGACCTAAAGTCTCTTTGCTCATTTAATTTCAGTGCATATCTGTCCCCGAATGCCTTCACTCTCCATCTGGTATCCATTTGTTTCAGACAAGCACTAAACAGTATGTTATCCAAGAAACAGGGCGTTGGTGTTCCTGATTTCTGCTGTTTTTTCCAGCTCAGATGACGCAGCAAAGCAGAGCAACTCCTAATGGATTTAATGAGTTCACTGCAAGGCTTGTCTCTATGGAGTTGTTGAAATTATGGGTGAGATCAGAGAGCAAGAAAATTTGAAAGGAATGACATAAATTTACTTGGTTTCATGATGCACTGATTTATTATGAAGTGTTTCTTTTTGCAACAGAAAGCATGACAAAAGAAAATGTAGTGTACCACCATTATTTGTGGGAGTTAGGGACAAATAGCTTAAATCTGTAAATATTTGGTACTCCTTCTAGAAATATTTTACTATCATATTTTAATAATTAAAACTAGCTTTGTAGTCGATGTGACCTAGCCCAAGACAAAAACCAGCTCCCCTAAAATGTTGGTACAGAGGCAGCTTTCCAACTTTAGATAACTTACTTTACTAGCACCACTTATACATAGCTTGCTTGCTTGGAGTTGAATTGGTACATTTTACATCCAATGAAAGCAAGCATGCAAATAAATAAATTGGACTTTATTCTTGCAAATAAGTGATATTTCCCTTATTTTGGCCTTGATTGGTCTTGAAAATGTCAGAGACTGAGACAAGACGGAGTACACATGGGATTGAGACCATCAAAAAGTGCTCTCAAGGCCAAAAACGGTCTCCAGTAATACAGCAGTAGTTCAGACATCAAACCTACCTTAATATCCAATAATACACACATTGGAAACCATCTTAGCACTATAGCAGAAGCTAACATCCACGCTCCTTATAATCTCTGCTATTAGAAGAACAATCAGTGTCAAGGAAATCAAATGCCGCTCTTTGATTGCTTGCTTTTTAAATGTCAGCCAGTGTCAAGTAACATTGTGCCCAAGTATTTCAACTTCCCAATTTGCATTTTCTTTGGAATAATTATTCTAGGTATGCTTGACGACAGAGGTCGCGCTATACTTTTATGTTATGTGTCATTTGACCGACGGCATTAAAAAAAAAAATCAGTCATGTACTATTTTTACCCATCAAATTACAATCATATTAACATCGGCTATTTAGCCGTATTTATATGCGATTTAGTTAATTTTCACCTGGTTGAATCCAGATCCCATCCCACATAAAGCAGATTAATGTATCTAACTTTCTCTCCTAGTGACTCAAACCACTGACTGTGGTCCCAATAACTTATAATAAATGAAATTAAGCGACTCCACTTAAATTACCAGAACTTCACCTACTGGGGTCTGAACGCACAGCCTCACAAATTCTTCCTGGTTGCATCTGCAGAGAAATCTGTGCTGGTTCATCGACAGTTGGATCTGTTTGATCCAAACCAATCCATTGAACTCTGCAAGTTTTTTACCCTATGCGGTCCAGATGTGCGATTTTACGAGGATTTTTTATTTTTATTTTTTTAATTAATTAATTTTTTTTTGCATGGTTTCGCTTCCCCGAAACGGACAGGTGTTACGTCTGCTGCGCTCCTCCTTAGCGCCGTTCTTCTGGACACAGAAGAGTAACATCTTCCAGCTCCTTTTGTTAAAACTGCAGGATGAGTTAAGTTTAATTCTTCGCAGCGGTGGAGCCGTGTCCACATTAAGTGTGCAGCGCACTGCACATGTTATGGTCTAATTAACTTCTGCACTTTATTTATTTCCTCACAGTAAACTGCCGGCTCCTCTGTTCAGACTATGAATAGATTAACACAACTTTGCATTCTCTTTAGTTTTCTATGGTCTTTTAATGGAGACTGGAATTAAACGCGCCATTTCAACCAAAGGTTTGCAATGTGCTTCTGAACCAGACGTGCTCCAAAGCGTCCTGCCCATAACTCTTCAACAGTCTATAATATCTGCCCATCATGTGAACCAATCAAGGGTGTTAATTATAACCTGTCAAATGACAGATGGGCTTTAAATTTTCCTGTCATTTAAAAAAGAAAATGGTCAAATACTGAAAATATTCCATTAACGTGACCTCTGCTTGACAAAGAAAATCTGTGAATAGACAAATTTACTGCAGCATGAGTCTGTCTCTGTGCAAACAGAGCAGAGGTATTGGATGATCGTCTGTCTAATGAGAGGACACTGTGGGTCAGCAGAATCAGAAGCAGATCATGAGATGTTAGAAATTCTACTCAAAAGCTATATTTCTATTTGAAGCATTGAATGGGGATCTGAGCACAATATCCAGTGAGTTCAAAGACCTGTGCTCTGACTGCATCAACCTGATGATGGAAATGACAAAGTTTTCCATAAATGAGCGGTTGGTTTACTTTATCACAAAACTAAACCAAACACTATAATCTATAACCTACAACAGTGAAGTTTTTTGTTGTTTTTTAAGAAAGATGTGTTCTTCTTTGCCTTTACTTGTTTTGCATTTAAATGACCAAACCTTGTGAAATGAAAAGCCTCAAAGACTCTCTACTTGTTGAAGGATGTTCCAGGCTTCATTTTCACAAGAACTATTGGAATTGTTACTAAAAGGAGCTTGCATACAGAAATTCAACAAGCATATCCCCACACTTTAAGGGATATAACACTTGCAGCAATTTATAAAGCCATAATTCAGTCTGTACAATGTTCATCCATCACTGTAGTGGTTTGGCTCATCCACAAAACAGGACAGATCCAAGCAGCAACAAAATATCAGGTCTCATTATATCATGATCATCAAGGCTGATCTTCTCTACTGTCATGATTTGCATTAGTCAGGAAAAGGGCCACTAACATCTCTTCAGACCCCACACATCCTGGACACAGCAGTTTATACTTTTACCTCCAGAACACCTAACAGTCAGAGTACATATGTACGCACGGATGGACACACAACATAACATAACATAACATAGAACCCAGTGGAGCACTGAGAGGTTAAAAAATATATCTCCAAGTCTGAATATAACTGACAAATCTGTCATATCCATAGCAATTCTCCTCAGACCCCTGACACAATATTATTCCCATTAGTTTCTAGATGTGAAGCCAGCACATGACAACCCTGCGTTAAACATACGAGTCATGAGAAATGGAGGGTCACAGAAAGGCCGTTGAGATGATCTACGAAGGACCTTGCTGGAAAGTTTGAACATTTAGTTGCATTCATGTAGCCAAAGGAAGTTTTTACATTCTTGCTTCTGCTATTACACTGGTACACTGCTGTCTTTGTTTTACAATAGCTCCACCTTGTGACTGATAAAACACATCTCTCTAGTCTTGTTTCCATGAGTTTGCTTTGGTAACTGAAAGAAATCTATTTCAAATAGCACGGTGCACCTCACCTTGGCAGTCAAAGATAATACCTTGATATCTATAAATTGGAATTTAGAAAATAAGAGTGCTGTACAAGTTAATGAGTACAGTAGCATTCCATTTGTGATTCCTCTGAATATCCTTCAGCACCAGTCTAACATCATTTCTTTGGTCAACAGGCTGGAGAGAAGCATTACCACCCCACATGTGCCCGATGCGCTCGCTGTGAGCAGATGTTTGGAGAAGGAGAAGAAATGTATCTACAAGGTGAGGGGCGGCTGTCACATGCTGGACTCATATTTTTGGATCCGTTTTTATCATTTTATTTCCTTCTTCTATCCACAAACAGTAAAACACAGTTGTCAGCGATTCCAAGGAATCTGCCATTGTAGAGATTATTCTTCCGGGGGTCCACACCACCAACATAACAAAAAAAAAAAAGAAGAAGAACCTTAAAACCTCACAACAATATAGACATGGGGAGTCATCTTCTCTGAAGTGCCTGCTGGCATAGCTGCTGAAGTTCTGTCTAGTCTGACCCAGCTGGTTATATTTATCTAAACAACTAAGTCACTGCTGATTTTCCACGTATTCCCCCCTTCTGGATTCAAAATTTTCTATGTCTACAGGAGGTAGAAATATTGAATTGTTGATGCCCTTTGGACTAATTCTGTTTGGGCAGCCACTTATGGGAAGTTCTTCACTCTTATATGTGAATAACGATTCTCATTGTGGTTCTCTGGAGTCCCAAAGCCTTGATGGTTTCATAACCCTTTCCAGACTGATGGGTGTTAGGAATTTATGTAGTTTCTCATTTGTTCTTGGACTTCTTTATATCATGGCATGATATGTTGCTTTTTGAGATCATTAAATCCATGTCACCAGGTTCAGACAAGTTCCACTTTAGTGACTTTTTGACTCTTCAAGTCAGACAGTAATCAGTGCGGATGAGGTTAATGATTCTGCACTTAATATCTGGTTAGCAAGGGAGTATTAATAGTTTTGCATAGGGTCACATTGGTTTATGTGGTTTTTATCCTTTAGTGAATTAAATTGTCATTTGAAAACTGCTTTTTGTATTTCTTCAGACTGGGAGGTAAAATGGAAGATAACACAACCTGAAGAAATAATAATAAAGTAATACATGATAAAGTACATGATAAAGTAATAAATACCCACTTTATCATGTAGCACGTTTGAACAAAAGAACAGTATTAGGGAGGGTGTCATTTGCAACACATAAATTCAACAAAGAAATATTGTCCATAAATGAGTGAGCTGTTGTTTGAATCAGAATCAAACTCTGAAAACATTTTAGACTAAATGAAATGTGTAACAGTTGCTGGGTTTATCTACTTTTGTCTTCAGGATCATCTATCTGGCATCCCCCATGCAGACAAGCTGCCAAGCAGGAGGAGAAAAGCAAGGTGGGTTAAAGACACCTGCAGCTGAAGGAGATGGAGCATAAACGCTCAGAAAAAAACAATTTCTAGTTGTAGAATCACAGGTATAAACTAAGGTTTAAGAAAGTAATGTTGGATTCCCTTTAGTGTATTTCTATTACATGTAGTAGCAAAACTAGGCTGTTTTAAATGGCATAAAAATATCTGCTGAACATCTCTACGTTTTACCCTCAGACATTGGAAATCAAATGGAAATGTCTGCTCTTTTCTTTGAAGTTATTAGGTAGCAACTACCTGTAGTTCATTTCATATTTTAAACCATCAGTTGACAAGAAAAGATTTTTCAAGGCACTTTACACCAAAAAAATGACATACATTTAAATTTGACTGTGATATTAGCAGAATAGACCCTTCAAAACATAGCTGCACACTGCAATAGCATTCTGAAGCCATTGTAGATACAAGGAAATAACACAAACTGGCAACATACACTCTAAAAGTCTATTTGAGCTGCTGTTCATTTTATGGACTTATTTACATTAATCTCATTTAATTAGTTTGATTTAGTGATGACAACTTACTGTTTTGTGTTCAGTTAGCTTCAGAAGTTACAAATCTTTACATTTTACTTTGACTTTACTCAAAACAATTTACTCAATGCCAGCTGAATCAGTTTATCCAACTCAATATATTATAATCTAACTCATTTAATTAAGATTTTAAAACTGAATTCATTAGGTGTGTTTAAAATGCCAAATTTAAATCAGTGTTACTCAAAATCATTTAATTTACTAAAAATAAAGAAGGAAACTAATAAATTATCTCTTTTTTACCAGGGTTTTTTGGCTCAGGAGGCCTTTATTTAAGAGTAGTTAGACAGGAAAGTGGGTAATGACAGAGAGGGAAGACATGCAGCAAAGGTCATCAGGTTGGAATTGAACCTGTGACGGCCGCGTCAAGGGCTAAGGTCTCCTTATGGGGGTTGTCCTCTACCCTTACCACCATAGCAGGTACAGGATCTGTTTGCTGAAGCTTGTGTCATGACATTAGACATCGGGTATGAACTCGGCATTGAACTTAATTGTTTCATATACACCTTTTATAGTATTCTCTAAAAATACACTGTTAGAGTACTTTTTAAGAGTATTCTCTAAAAAGTGTATTTTTAGAGTACACTTCTTAGTGTGCACTTCCAAAAGTGTATTTGAAATAATTAAGTTCAATGCTGTGTTCATATCCTACGTCTGATGTCATGACAGAAGCTTCACCAGGGACAGATCCTGTACCTGCTATGGTGGTAAGGGTAGAGGACAACCCCCATAAGGAGACCTTAGCCCTCGACGCGGCCGTCACAGGTTCAATTCCAACCTGATGACCTTTGCTGAGTAAGACTGACTTAAATTTCTCATTTTAAACACACTTAATGAATTCAGTTAAAAACACTTACATTGAGTTGGGTGAGCTTATTGAATTGAGTTAAATGATAATATATTGAGTTGGATAAACTTCGTGAATTGTGTCAGATTTTTTTTTAGATTACAGTATGTTTCTCACAGTGGACATGCACCTAAAATGAACATTTCAGACCCCTCCATGATTTCTAAGTGGGAGAACTTGGAAAGTCACAGGGTGTTCAAATACTTATTTTCCTCACAAGTTTAAGAAATTGTAAAAAAAAAAAAAAAAAGCATAAATTTAAAACAGACATTTTTTGACAGTGGAAAGTCACATTTGCAGCAAAAAAGTAACAAAAGTCTTGTAAGGTTGTAATAAATTTAGGAGATGTTCATCTGGATCTAACGTGTAAGTTGAAGACTCGGTATTTTCTGATATCATAACAACACCTCTCAGGTGCAGACTTGCCGTGGAATGGGATCCAGAATACATACCCGAGACAGAGAGGAAGAAGCTGCAACGTGATTGTATCAGATCTGCACTCAGGAGATGTTCTGGTGAAAAAAATTAGCCCAGATCTACATCTTGCAATTTGAAATATATCCAGAAGCATATCCCCTGATTCTACCACCTCAATCTTAGAAGATTTTTGTTGCAAATTATTTTCAAAGGTCTGAGTTTTTTGACTCCTTGGTGGCCATTTTGTTTCTTTCATCTACAATGACCCTAATACTCCATCATAGTCTTAGCACAACTTACTGAGGGTAAAAATTACAAACTGTAAGTGTTTATCGTCTAAAGGCATGAGTAGTTGATTTGGTCAGTGACTCTGATAAATATCCTTTAAAAAGGCATTGACTGGGACTCTGAGCTGAGAAACACATAATCAGAATGGGATTTCTCCAGTAAAATGCAAACAAATATTGGCACAAAACTGTTGACGTGTAATCAGTTGATCTTATCAATCAATCAATCAAATTTTATTTGTATAGCACATTTCAGCAGCAAGGCATTTCAAAGTGCTTTACATCATTAAACACAAAAACACAGAGTCATGCAACATTGAATCAACAATCAAAAACATAAAATTTCCTGAGACATGTAGGGACAATGGTCCTCCCTTGTATAACTCTCTAGAAAATCCCTCAAGTTATAAGTGTTAATTAAATAAATTATTTATTCAGTTAATTTTGGGGAAAGCAATCACAACTGATGTGCAAAATTGTTCCATATTTGTTTTATTTTGTAGAAATATCCAATTGCTGTTGAAATAGTGTCATATTATCAGCAAAACCATGTGACTTTAGTAGTCCACCCTGTGATCCATCTCTTTTCTATATTCCTTATGACCTCTCCTTCTCAGAAGCAGGTCCGGATACAGCTCAATGAAGCCCCTAATAAACAGGTGGGTGCGCTTGTCCTTGCAAGCCCATCTCCAAACGACCCACTTCCTCCCTCCTGCCACAGTATGCCACAGTCATTAGCTGCATGGGTTGGTTCTAACTGTTTGAAACTGCTTGGTTGACCTTTCTGCCATTAACTATTAGTGTCCAACTTCCAGTGATTCCTGCTTCAGTCAACAGCTCGCAGATGTGAGCAGAGTGAAAATGATGTCTGTGCACGGCCACTGATTATTTCAGTCAGTGCTGTTTGAACTGACCATTTCACTGGTCAATTCAAACAGTAGACAGACTGCTGTTTGACGCGACTCTTGGCTGCGCCAAGAAATTCTGTCCATGAAAGTAATGAACAGAATCGATGACAAAGGGCAGCCTTGGCTGAGTCCAACTCTCACCGGAAACAAGCCCGACTTACTGCCAGCAATGTGAACCAGAGTCTGACACCAGTCATACAGGAACCTGACACCCCGTATCAAAGGGCCCAGTACCCCATACTCCCAGAGAACCCCCCCCACAAGGCTCCCTGAGGGACACGGTTGAACACCTTCTCCAAGTCCACAAAACACATGTAGTCTGGTTGGGCGAACTCCCATGCACCCTCCAGGACCCTGCTGAGTGTAGAGCTGGTCCAGTGTTCCATGACCAGGACGAAAACCACACTGCTCTTCCTGAATCCGAGATTGGACTAACCGACTCACCCTCCTCTCCAGGACCCCTGAATAGACCTTACCAGGGAGGCTTAAGAGTGTGACCCCCCTATAATTGGAGCACACCCTCTGGTCCCCCTTTTTGAACAGGGGGACCACCACCCCAGTCTGCCAATCCAGGAAAACTGCCCCCGATGTCCATGCAATATTGCAGAGTCGCGTCAACCAACACAACCCTGCAACATCCAGAGCCTTAAGTAACCCAGGATGACCTGCCACCGAGGAACTTTTTAACCACCTCAGTGACCTCGTCTCCAGAGATTGAACAGCTCGACCCAGAGTCCCCAGGCTCCGCTGCCTCAATGGAAGGCATGTAGGTGGGATTGAAGAGGTCTTCGAAGTACTCTGCCCACCGACCCACAACATCCTGAGTTGAGCTCAGCAGCACACCATCCCCACTATAAGCAACGTTGGTGCTGCATTGCTTCCCCCTCCTGAGACGCTGGATGGTGGACCAGAATTGCCTCGAAGCCGTGCGGAAGTCTTTCAACATGGCCTCTCCAAACTCTCCGAGTTTTTGCCTCAGCAACCACCCGAGCCACATGCCGCTTTGACCGTCGGTACCCATCAGCTGCTTCTGGAGTTCCACAGGACTTTTTGGTCTGTGGGACCAGGCCACAGGCCAAAATGTGTTAGGACTCCTTCTTCAGCCTGACAACATCCCTCATCAAAGGTGTCCACCAACGGCTTTGAGGGTTGCCGCCGAAACAGGCACCAACAACCTTGTGGTCACACAGCTCCGATAAGCCGCCTCGACAATGAAGGCATGGGACATGGTCCACTCAGACTCAATGTCCTCCAACTCCCCCGGGAGGTGTTCAAAGTCCTACCGGAGAAGGGAGTTAAAGCTCCATTTCACAGGAGACTCTGCCAGACGTTCCCAGCAGACCCTCACAACACGTTTGGGCCTGCCAGGTCTGACCAGCTTCCTCCCCCACCACCGGAGCCAACTCACCACCAGGTAGTGGTCAGTGGACAGCTCCGCATCTCTCTTCACCCTAGTGTCCAAGACATACGGCTGCAGATCCAATGAAACGATGACAAAGTCGATCATCGAACTGCAGCCTTGGGTGTCCTGGTGCCAAGTGCACATATGGACACCCTTATGCTTGAACATGGTGTTCGTTATGGACAATCCGTGATGAGCAACAGAAGTTCAACAACAGAACACCACTCGAGTTCAGATCGGGGAGCTGTTCCTCCCAACCACGCCCCTCCAGGTCTCACTGTCATTGCCCACATGAGCTATGAAGTCCCCGAGTAGAATAAGGGAGCACTCTCCAGTACCCCCTCCAAGGACTCCATGAAGGGTGGATAATCTGAACTGTTTGGCCCATAAGCACAAACAACAGTCAGAACCCATCCCCCCACCCGTAGGCGGAGGGAGGCCTCCCTCTCGTACACCAGGGTAAACTCCAACTTACAGGCGCCGAGATGGGGGGCAACATCCCCATCTCGGCGCCTGATGCCCACTCCTGCCCGGCGCCTCTCACCTTGGGCAACTCCAGAGTGGAAGTGTATCCAGCCCCTCTCAAGGAGACTGGTTCCAGAACCAGAGCCATGTGTCGAGGTGAGACCGACTATTTCTAGCCGGAACCTCTCAGCCGCGCACACTAGCTCTGGCTCCTTCCCCACCAGAGAGGTGACATTCCACGTCCCAAGATCCAGCTTCTGCAGCCAAGGATTGGACCGCCAGGCCCCCCTCCGTCGGCCACCACCCACCCCACACTGCACCTGACCCCTTTGGCCCTTCCCACAGGTGGTGAGCCCATTGGAAGGGAGACCTATGTTTCCTCTTTGGGCTGAGCCCGGCCTGGCTCCATGGGTAAAAGCCCAGCCACCAGGCGCTCTCCATCTTGCCCCACCTCTAGGCCTGGCTCCAGAGTGGGGTCCCGTGACCCGCGTCCGGGCGAAGGAACACGAGATCCATTGTTATTGATCACCATAAAGGGTCTTCGGGCTGCGCTTGGTCTGGTTCCTTATTAATTTATCATTTTCCCATTTTCCTTATTCATTTCTGCTTCTTTATGATGATGAGGAGGGGCGGTGTCTTCAGGCTACAACGTCTCCCAATTGCATCACACCGCAGAGCAGTGATGCTCTGCGGTGTGATGCAACGCAGAGCATCACACTCTGCGTTGCTGCAAGAAAGATGGTGACCTACCAACAAGTTATCAGTGAGCTGGAGCTTGGCAACTTTATTAGAAAACAGTGTTATAACTCCTGATTTTCCTATTTTTTGTGTGGAAGCTCAGACAGAACATGTGTTTCAATTAGTGGGTCTCATGGACTCAGAGGTTCACTGTCAGGATTTTCATAGTTTGGACCAAAATGATAAATGAAAACGGAAATTAGCCTCACTCTTTTTAAACTTTTGACCTAGCAACAGCTGCAGATTTAAGATGAAAGTTTGATTCTTAACTTTAAAAATTATTAAACATTGCAGTTATTTTTCAAAGAAATAGTTTTAACCCTCCAGTGGTCTTAAGAGACAGTGTCGTTTAGACCCCATGAGTTTTTTACACTGGTGTGAGGTCCATGTGCACTGTGCTTTTGAAAATTGACAGCCTGATGGAAAAGCAGAATAGACTGGACTGTTCCGTTCCAAGGGTGTGTCTACCTACACCATTCTTTCTCAGACTGTGGTCCGCAGGCGCCTCCTAGTGGTATACCCAGCAGAAGAAGACAATCGAGCTCTACTTGTGTGTTTCCCTTTTTGCTAATGTATCCCTCAGGAAGCAGTACACTAAAACACTGAAACTAAAACTGAACTGATGTCCAGATGACGTTGCGCTTTCAAACCCTTAATTAAGCCATTGTTGACAGTGATTCCACTGAGTGTCTGAATGTGCTATTTTTCTTAGCTGTTCAGCCTGCAGTGGGTTTAAACAGCGAGTGTGTGTGTTTCAGGTAACCCGGACTTCCTCTGAGAGCATCACTTCAGTTCCTGCATCCAGTGCCTCTGGCTCGCCCAGCAGAGTCATCTATGTAAGACCGCTCACTGTGCTGTAGCTTTAATATGTTCTAAAAAGTTATCTTTGTGTTGTTTGAACAAAGAACTGGTTAAAGACATTCTCTGTCAGAGTTGACACCTATTAAACACAGCAAATAACACAGGAAAGACAAGAGAAAGTTAGATTCTGAATACTCGCGAGGAGAACAGACAGAGATGTGCTTTCAATTACAAATCTCCTACCGCTCTGAAAGCACATTTGCCTGCCCCTCTCTTTTTATTGTCTTTAGGATCCCTAATCACAGAGAGCGCTGTAACTCTAAAGGGAGGGGGAAAGACACTTCATCACACAGTCACAGCGCCAAGATTATCACTAACTAACAACACAATCTATCTCACACTAGCTTATCTAGTTCCTGACCCAGGATCAAACAGGACAAGTTGTGAATCTTCACGGCGATGGTTTTATAGCTATCTTTACAGCTTAAAGCAGGGCGTTCTGTGAAGAGCTGCTGTCTCTGCTCTTCTTCAGAGAGGCCCTCTGAGAAAGGAAATCAGAGTGATTAACAATACAGAAACATTTCTTAAAAGATATGACTAAAACAAATAGGGGGTTACCCTAACCCCTAACCCTATTTGTTATAAAAGTATAACAAATAGTTGATAATACTACAAAATACCTAACATTCTCCTTGTTTTCTGGTTGCTAGGCCAAACTAGGAGAGGAGATGCTGGACTATAAGGACCTGGCAGCACTTCCAAAGACAAAGGCTATCTATAACATCGACAGGCCTGACATGCTTTCCTACTCTCCTTATATCAGCTACCCATCTGAGGAGAGGCACTATGGAGAGGTACGATACTTTCTTTCAGTTCACAGATCGTTTTTGTTACGAGTTACAGAGTGAATATTGAAATCAAAGGCCCCAGTCTCCTACAGCAGGTAGAGTTGATGCAGATAACTTTAGGCCTCTTAATTTTGCAGAACTTTTGCAACATGTTGGTTCATTTGAGGGGTTTGCAATTTTAAGATCTTCACAGAACTGCATTTATACTCACATTAAATTAAGCACAGATTGACTACCAAATTTCAAATCACATTTTATTTGTATAGCACCTTTCAGTTCAAGGTATTTCAAAGTGCTTTAGATCATAAAAACACAAAAATACAGTCATAGAACACAGAGTCAACAATATTAGATTTTGTCATCATTACAAATCAGATTATTGATTGTTTCATGACTGTGTTTCAAAAGCAAGTCTACACAGGTAGATTTTTAGTCTAGATTTAAAGGAACTCAATGTGTTGGCAGTTTTCCAGTTTTCCAAAAGTTTGTTCCAGATTTGTGGTGCATAGAGGCTGAATGCTGCTTCTCAATGTTTGGTTCTGGGGATGCAGAGCAGACCAGAACCAAAAGACCTAAGACTTCTGGAAGGTTGATACAACAGCAGCAGATTTTTAATGTATTGTGATGATAAACCGTTCAGTGATTTATAAATGAACAGTATTTTAAAGTCTATTCTCTGAGCTGTAGGGAGTGATGTGATCTTCCTGGTTTTAGTGAGAACTCGAGCAGCAGTGTGGATCAGCTGCAGCTGGAGAATTGATTTTTTTTAGGCAGACCTGTGAAAACGCTGTTGCAGTAATTAATGCAACTGAAGATAAACACATGGATGAGTTTAGATCTCGCTGAGACATTAGTCCTATGATCCTGCAGATGTTCTTCAGATGATAGGTCGACTTTGTAACTGTCTTTATGTGACTCTGAAGGTTCAGGTAAGAGTTCATCACTCCACCCAGATTGACTGCTGGTTTTTATGTTTACTGAATAGACAAGAAAAGACAGAACAAGGCAGGACAGGGCAAGGTAAGGCAAGATATTTTAAATGATGCAAACATAAAACTGCAAAAACAAGCATCAAGCATTATATTTTCTCCAATGTTATGAAATATTGGGATGAAGACAAGAATTAAGCAGGTCTTTATGAGTGAATAAAAAGAATGGTTGACTCATCTGTTGTTAAGTAGTAAAAGGCACAGGGAACAAGTTAAATATATGAATATGTTGCTAATTTTTTTTCCTTAATTCATTAAATGCTAGTGAAATGGAGGCTAACAGTAGTCTGTAACTAAGCTAATTATGCTAAATGGTTGATAATCTCACACAGTCTACTCACCCCTCCTGGAGAAAAACTGGGTTATAAATCAACACTCTTGCCTTTTT
>NW_015114453.1:101442-102434 GCF_001443285.1 Poecilia latipinna | reverse complement strand
ACAGGTTCATCACATGTGAGTGGAAGTCAGCAGAGTCAGACAGGGGAACCCCATCACACTCTACACATAACAGTGATCACAATGCAACTTATAACAAATACACATAACCATATGGACCCCAGCAGAACTAAAACACAGAATCGTTAAAATACTACGGTAGCCGACAGGTGCAAATGCGCAGCAAACACGAGAAAAACAAACACAACAAAGAAAAGACGCAAACAAATAAGACCACAACCACAAAAAAGAGATGCAAAAAAATATAAAAATAAAAACTGAAATCGGAAATGTTCCAGACCATTAGAGCAGTTGTGTCCGAATTGAGAGTCTGCATCCTTTCAAGCTTATTCTTTCATGGGCTTGAGAAACGACCCGGTCTACGGAAGAGGGGTCCTTCGAAGGCAGAGAGCATTGCAGAGAAGCTGTAGCCTTCAGCTAGCTGCCTAGCCTCCACCTCTGCGTTATGTTGCTTAGCAACCATGACACGACATGATTTATACAATGTTTGTAGGCGAGAATGTAGATGTATAAATCTCACATTTCTGCTCTGTTCATCAGCGCATCACCTAATTGCAATACTGCTCCAACGTTTTGCATCTCTTCTCTGTTGCATTTGTTTTTCTCATGTTTGCTGGGTGTTTGTACCTGTCGGCAGGGGCGCGATATAGGGGGGGGGAAAGTGATGACAATTCTAGGGGCCCTGACCAACAGGGCCCCTAGAATAAATAATTTATTTATTTATTTATTGTTCATAGAAATAAAAAAATAAAAAAATTGGGGCCCTGTCAATTACAAAATTAATCATATTGTATTTTCGAAGATTGTTTTTGCTGTGTCTTTACTCCAACATAGTATATTTAAAAAAAGGATTCAACTCGAAGGTAAAATGAACGTGACTTCTTTACTGAGCTTCACTTTAGTCTCAACATTACACATATCAATACACTGGCGGATAACTCAGGAGCTAGGGGAGTGGTTCCGCTGAAGTAAAT
>NW_015114453.1:92231-97752 GCF_001443285.1 Poecilia latipinna | reverse complement strand
TTTTTTTTTTTTTTTTAGTCCTAAAGGCCCATAAGTGAAACTCATAAATCCAGTCTTTTCAGGGAGTCGTTCAGGGTTACACCTTGGAACCTGTGGAGTGCTCTCGGTGGGGGGCACTTCCTCTGTAACTGTAGGTGTTACTGTACTGAGTTCAGAGTTGGTCTCAGGATCAGGTGGATGTGCTGGTTGCTCCGGTGTCTTTGGTTGAGCATTCAACAGCTGATCCACATGACGTCTCCAGGTATGCTCTCCAGTGTCCACCTCGTACATCAGGGGGCCGCTCCTTGTGGTTATCTTTCCAGGCGTCCACTTTTCCCCTCGGTAGTCACATGCCAGAACCTGGTGTCCCACATCAAAGCTCCTTGGCGGTTCACCCGAAAAGCTGCTGAACTGTTTGTTCTGCACTTCTCTCCTCAAGTTTGGCTTTAGAAGGTCAATGCGAGATCTGAGCTGTCTGTTCATAAACAGCATTGCAGGTGTCTGATTAGTTGTTGCATGGACAGAATTGCGGTACAGCAAGAGGAAATTGTCAATTTTTTGTTGAAGAGAGATGTCTTCGTTTGTCATTGCTTTTGTGGACTTTTTTTTTTTTAGGTTTTATTGGCTCTAGTGGCCTTTATTTGATAGTTAGTTAACAGGAAAGTTGAAAATGAGAGAAGGGGAAGACATGCGGCAAAGGTCGCCAGGCCGGGAATCAAACCTGCGATGGCTACGTCGAGGACTGAGGCCTCCATATGTGGACTGTGCTTAACCCCTGCGCCACCACAGCACACCCTTTTATGGACTTTTTGAATGTTTGTATGAACCGTTCTGCTAGCCCGTTTGTTGCCGGATGGTGAGGTGCTGACTTGAAATGCTTGATACCATTCTTTTTCATGAAGTCTTGTAATTCTTCAGAAGTATACTGTGGGCCATTGTCACTCACAATTTGCTCAGGCAGGCCATTCCTGGCAAAGATGGTTCTCAGGACAGAGATAGTCTTTTCTGATGTTGTTGGTTTCATTGGGACTACTTCTGGCCATTTAGAGTGAGCATCCCCAGCTATGAGAAACATAGAGTTCATGAACGGACCAGCAAAATCAATGTGCACTCTCTGCCAGGGTGCAGACGGCCATTCCCACTGGTGTAGGGGAGCCTGTGGTGGCGCGTTTTGAACGCTCAGGCATCCTGGGCAGGTTTTGGTGATGTCCTCAATCTGTTTATCTATCCCTGGCTTCCACACGTAGCTACGGGCCAGACTTTTCATCTTCACCGTACCTACGTGAGCCTCATGCAGACTGTCCAAGACTTTGGTGCGAAGCTTGGAGGGCACTACCACACGTGATCCACACATCAAGGTTCCCTGGCAGACTGACAGCTGATCACGTCTTGCTGAAAACTCAGGGAAGCATGGATTCCCATGGGCAGGCCAGCCTTGTACTGTGATGTTGTACACCTTGGAAAGTGTTGAGTCATTCCGTGTTTCTTTTCGTATCATGGTTTTTGTAACTGGCAGCTAGTCTACCAGTGTTGTGTGGAACATTTCTGCCGAGTCACCTTTTGATGGTGGTTTCTCCACAAATGTTGACAGTGGGAGGCGTGACAAACCATTAGCTTTGCAGTGTTGTTTAGGCCCCTTGAACTCAATGTCATATGAGTGTGCTCCTAAGAACAGGGCCTATCACTGTAGTCGCGCAGCTGACATCACTGGGACTCCTTTTCGTGGATTGAATATTGACACTAGGGGCTGATGATCAGTCACTAAGGTAAACCTTCGGCCATAGAGGTAATGGTGGAACTTTTTGATACCCCATACTGAGCCTCCCTGTCTATCTGTGCAAAATTACGTTCGGCACTTGACAGGGACCTTGAAGCGAATGCAATTGGGCGTTCAAGTCCATTATCCATCGTGTGCAACAGGACTGCGCCGATGCCGTACGGGGACGCGTCAAATGCTAGACGGATGGGTCTGGATGGATCATAGTGGGTAAGTAGCTCGTCAGATGTTATTAGTCTCTTTGTTTCTGTGAATGCCTTTTCACATTTTTCTGACCAATGCCATTCCATTCCTGTCTGTAGCAGCGCATTTAGTGGATGCAGCACTGAGGCAAGGTTTGGTAGAAACTTGTGGTAATAGTTGACGAGACCCAGGTACGATCTGAATTGTGACATATTTTCAGGTCTATTTGCTAGCTGCCTCAATTTTTTCTTATGACTTGTGCAAGCTGTGCTTGTCAATGACATGTCCGCAGTATGAGATTTCACTTTTGAAAAACTCACATTTCTCTCTCTTTGCCCGTAGGCCATACTCATTCATCCTGGTGAGTACTTTGCTCAGGTTTTGGAAGTGATCATCATCATCTTTTCCTGTTATGATAATATCATCCAGGTAGCACTGTGTTCCAGGTATGTCCTGGAGCACCTGATCCATAGCCTTTTGCCAGATGGCTGGGGCTGAAGCAACACCAAACACAAGACGATTGTATTGGTAAAGTCCCTTATGAGTGTTGATGGTTAGGAACTTTTTGCTTGACTCCTCCACTTCCATTTTGAGATAGGCTTGTGACAAGTCTATCTTTGAAAACGTCTCCCCACCAGCCAAGGATGAGAAGATGTCCTCTATTTGTGGAAGGGGGTACTGCACCGTGCGCAGCACCGGATTGATGCTCACTTTGAAGTCCCCACATATATGCACTTCACCTTTTCCTTTCTTCATCACAGGAACAATGGGTGTAGCCCAGTCAACTTTTGAGAGAATGCCGGATGCCTCCAAGCTTTGCAGTTCAGCATCTATCTTGGGACGTAGGGCATACGGCACCGGGTGCGCCTTGTGGAATCTTGGGTTGGCATCTTTGTTAAGTTCAATTTTTGCTTTTAGGTGTTTTAGTTTACCAATGCCTTTCTCGAACACGTGTGCATTAGCCTCCAATAACTGTGGCAATCTTTGCTCAGGCCTACTGGTAGAGCTCTTGAGGCCTGTTGAGATATTCAGGGCTTTTATTGCATGCCAGTAGCTGAATTCTTCTCAGCCATTCACGCCCTAGTAGCGTGGGGCCTGTGGTTTTCAAGACATAGAGCTCTAGCTTGTGTGTTTGGTCACCATAGACCACATCCACTTTAAGTTTCCCCTTTGGTGACACTTTTTCACCTGGGTAGGTTTTCAACATCACTGATGTCTTTTGCAGTGGTAAGTGGGACAGCAGCCATTTGCGTTGGCCTTTGATTTAGGTTTAAAACCTTTGTTCTTTACAGATTTTCCTTTTTGGGTATTGGTTTGGTCTGATTTGCATGCTCTTTCTATGTGGCCTTGTTTGTGGCATTTCTTACATGTCTTTTCTCGGAACCAGCAGTCGTTTGCATTGTGTGAGGATTTACCACACCTGTAGCATTTTTGCTTTTTACCATTCAAGGACATTTGATGGACTTTGTTTTCTAAGCTTTTCTTTTGTAGCTCTGATGCACCCTTAGCTGCTGTTTCCATTGAGATAGCTAGTTTGAGTACTTGCTTCAAATCTAGCTCTTTTTCGGACAGTAGCCTTCTTTGTGTGCTTGTACAGTGCATGCCACATACCAATCAATCTCTCAAGGCATCGTCAAGTCCCGTTTTAAAGTCACAGTGCTGCGAGAGTTTGCGCAGTTCGGCCATATACTCAGATATGCTTTCATCTTTCATTTGATTCCTCTTATGAAATCTGAATCTTTCCGCTATCACTAGAAGAATTCAAGTGCTTCTGCAACGCATCAACAATGTCTTCACATGTTCGACGGTTTAGCAGGGCTCAGGAGATTATGAAGTAGATTGTAAGTTTTAGCTCCCATTGGACTGAGGAGGACGTAACTTTTTTTTCATCCTCAATATCATTAGCGTCGCAGTACAACTCCACTCGCTCTATGTATGATTCCCAGTCTCCACTTGAACTATCAAACTCCTCTACTTTTCCACGCAAGCCATTTTGGACATGAAATCCAGATGTCATTTGTTTATCCTTTCACTGTGTGCTATGCACTGTTACTCACGGATCCTTTGCTAGGTTTCGTTTTGTCTCCTGTTCTATTTCGACCTTTTTCTCCTTCCCACCGGTTCAAAGTCTCATTTCATGCAGTTGTTTGGGGTTCAGATTCCTCGTCGCCAATTTGTTGTGTCTTTACTCCAACATAGTATATTTAAAAAAGGATTCAACTCGAAGGTAAAATGAACGTGACTTCTTTACTGAGTTTCACTTTAGTCTCAATGTTACACATATCAATACACTGGCGGATAACCTCTAGGTAACTCAGTAGCTAGGGGAGTGGTTCCGCTGAAGTAAATAGATCCGCTTTATATACTACAGTTTTTAGCAGTAAAAATTTTATGTTCCCACACCCAGACCACAAAACACACATCCATATTTGCCCTGAACGCCCCCTACATGAAATGGTTTGTTCCTGCTTGGAGCGCTTCACCATGGCACTGTTAGCAGCAGATGGTGGAAGACATGAACGATTGTGGCAGTTACTATGCTGCTAAGAAAAGTTATAAAATCAGGTTTCCAAAAAAAATAGAGAGAGAGAGAGAGAGAGAGAGAGAGAGAGAGAGGAAGGCAAGAGTGTCAATTTATAGCAGTTTTTCTCCAGGAGAGGTGAGATTATCAACCATTTAGCATAATTAGCCTAGCTATAGACTACTGATTACCTCCATTTCACTAGCATTTAATGAATTAAGGAAAGAAAATACCAACATATTCATATAACTTGTCCCTTGTACCTTTTAGCACTTAACAGATGAGTCAGTCAGCAGCAGCTCTAACCCATGTCCCTCCTAACCTGCCCTCTTCTAAGTTAAATTAAAGCTGCAGTATGTAACTTTTATATAAATATGTTTTTTTCCACATATTTGTTAAAACTGTCATTATGTTGTGACAGTTTGATATGAGAGGTAATCTGTGAAAAATCTATTTCCTCAGCTTCCTCCCAGTGCTAGAAACAACCAGTCAGTGGCAGGAGAGTTTTAGAGCTGTCAATCACAATCTCATGTGGCTGCTCATCCTTCCTCCCCTTTGCTCTATGCTATTCTGCAGCTAGCATAGCCTGTTGTAAATGCTTAGTCTAGTTAACATAGCTACCAGTGATATATAAACAATTTTCCTGAAACAATAAGTTGTTTCTCCACCATTAGCACATTTAGCAGTGAGTGAATGAAGTTGATTGAGGCCTGGAGCAGAATTTGACTTGGAGACAGGGTTGGAACTGCATACTTTCTGAGGTGTATGCGAACATGTCATCAGCGCCCCACCCCCCAGGTTTAATATGTACGTACAGCTCTCCCTTATTCATGCACTTATATATTACAGTAATTAAATTAAAACCATCGGTTTTTGTTGCCTCCTTAATGTTATTATTCCTTCCTGATATGTGTATAAATTGCAGCTTAGAAAGCAATTAAAGAATGAAACAAAAAATAGGGCAATATTTTATTATTTAATATATTAGTGGGCCAAAGAGCCACTTCTGCCAGCCTCTAGAACCACCTATGGGCTGCAGGTCTGAAGCATTTTGTTAGCAT